>NW_022681472.1:32836914-33039414 GCF_009764315.1 Trachypithecus francoisi
GAATTATTTAATACATTTTAAAACACAAACTTTTCAAATTATGATTATAATTGAATTTGAAGTTACAGCTATGTTTTGCACACCATATAAGATGCTTTTATCGAAATGCAAAAAAGAAAAAAAGAACATAACTGAATATTTTCTTGCACATTGATTCAATATTTGATTGTCTTATGGACTCAAAAGAGTTTAAACAGGTCTTTGCTAAGAGAAAATAATGTATATGATAATATTAAATTAAATTATTCCACATAAAAGATGAATCCTGGAAAAATCTCATGTTTTCATTTTCTTTGGGACATTGAATAATGATACCTTCAGTTTTCATATTTATGAATGTGGTGTATGGTATTCACACTGGCAGCTTGTGGAGGGTGAATCATTTTCTGTGTTGCTCTGCACTGATATTGCTGCTGACAGCAAGGCATTGTAAAAAAGAATTAGTATTCTAGTTCTTAAAGCTATGTTGAATATCTTTTCACCATATTTTTAATAAAACATACAATGTGAAGGTTTTTATATAACAAATCATCTGCATGTAGTTTAAACACAGAAGAATAGAATGAGACACTTAATGTAGGCTTAAATGTAAGCTTAAACGAGTGTATTTTTGTGAGTACATAATGTTTACCTATATATAGTATTATTTCTGTGTTGAACACGTGTTTTTTCCATCATATAACAGAAAAGTTATATGATGCATATGTGGCAGGTATATGAGGCCACCAACCAATGATTATCAGTGTTCACATCACAATATTAGGAGTACACTAAGATCCATGTATAGCTACAGAATGAATCTCATATGTGTTTATAAGTTCTGAAAAACACATTTGATTTCTCTACTATAAATTAACAGTGCCTAAATCTATGCACAAATTGGATATTGAAACAAAAAATGACTTTTTACTTCAACTAGATAATTCAAGGAAGTGAAAATTATGTGTAGGAATGAAACTACTAGACATCATTCTAGATTGTAAAAGGCACCTGGCTATGTAGAAGAAATATTTTGCATGTAGAAGAAAAATTGCACATTACTGGAAAATATAAATAGGTTATGCATTCCCAAAAGCCACAGAGAAGTATATACATAAATATTTAAATATTGGTTTGTTTGGTTATTGCTGCAGGATTGGCTTGCTACCTCTTTTTTAATGCAGTTATTTCAACCAAATTGTCTAAATCAGTCTGAAGACATATTCTGAGAAACAGAGATTTTATGGATATTTCTAAGGTTTTGAATTATCTTTTTGATTATATCTCCAGAAAAATTTTATCAATGATAAAGACACAGATTTTTTTAAGAGATGAATTGTAATTTCAAGAAACTAGCTAGCATGAACTTTAGATTTTCTAGTCAATGTTTTCCACAGTGTGTTTTTTTTTGATATATTTTTTGAGGATCAATTGTTCTGTGACAATATTTTAATTTTACATTTTTATTTTTATAGTGATCTGACATAAGAACAGTTGTAAAAATAAAATTATTATTTTTCAGAGACCGTAACATAGTTATTCATTTAAATATTTTAGCTTCTTAGCTACTATTTTTCAAACTTGGCTCTGGATAATTTTTGCAAGAAATAAAACATTTTCCCCCCTCAAAAGAGGAACTTATATCCTTTGATGTGAAAAACTGTGAGATAAATAAGTGTTTATTCTTTTTTAAGAGTTGCTTTAAAATATGCCCAATAGAATGTAGAAGTACACCTGAAAGTAAAACATTTAAAATAGTCACTATATTCTTAATAGGTGAATTTTTCAAATACCCAAGTTTCCCATAGCTGTTGCAATTTGAAAGAACCACTTCTTGTGAATATGGAAAATAAGCTCTTGGTACTTGGGGGCCGTGATATCAAATGTTCCCTTTTTGTTTTTAAATAACATTTTAGAATAATATAAATTAATTATCGAATAGTTGAAATTTTATAGAGTATATAAATAAAACACAGTTTTAAACACCTTAGAGCATCACAGTATGTTGTGTCTGTGAGGTGACAGTGAAGCAGTTGAGATACTTTTCTTGATGAAGATTATATGGTATTTTTTTCTTTACATTATGTCACATAGTTTTCAAGACTTTTGCATCTTACATGTAAACTATCCAAGGAGAATTTAGCCAATTTGTATGATTATATATACATCTTGCTTCCCTTTTTTTGATATTATAAAGCTTCCCATGAGCATCTTTATAGGTAATTTTTAATTTTATTTTATTGTGTTTCCATTTATGTACTTAGGAAAATATATACTTACGGTATCTATAATCATACTATAAAGACTTACTCAAATACATATAAATATATGGTGATACCTATTTTGAGTGCTTTTTAAACAAAACATTGCTGACTAAAACAATTTTTTGATTTTTGCAAGATTTGAGAAAACACTGTCAAATTATTTAAAATCCCTGCAAAAGAACCGATTTTACAGTGCTTGAACATAAAATTCTTAACTGTCTTTAGCCATTTTTGGTGTAATCTAAATATGCCAGAGACATTATTTTAATATCTTTGTCCTCCTCCTGTGCTTAGCCTCATTACCTGTTTACTTAGTACTCAAGATGTCAAGATGTTCCAGATGGCATTAGGACACTACTTTCCCAGCTACAGAATGCTTTTTTTGGAGAAGTGAAAATGAGCAAAAAATTACTTTGGATTAATGCAAACATGTAAGTAGCAGTAGCTTTTCAAAACACAAAACAAATGAAATCCATTCTACTCTTTGTTATATTTAAATCTTTTGCACTTATAGAAGATCCAAAAGGAAATACTTCCCCTTTTAATACACAAGATATATGTTTAGAGATTAAATTAAAATGTTTGTGTTAAATAGAAATGTTTTCTAAAATGATTTGATTGCTGAAGAAGTGAGACACTCATAATTTGGACCCATATTTATTTTTGAGCAGAGAAGCTGTTCAAAAAAATAATTTCCTGCATAATTTCTGAAAAAAGAGTAAATTTTTATATGCGTGAATATGTAGACATAGTTATAATAAATACTCTAGAAAGACTGACTTTCTTATATGCTAATTTTCCCAAATGTAATTTTTATATGATAGTCATGATTAAACGTTTTTGTCTTCTTTCTCGTTCCTTCCTTCCTTCCTCCCTCCCTCCCTCCCTCCCTCCCTTCCTTCCTTCCTTCCTTCCTTCCTTCCTTCCTTCCTTCCTTCCTTTTCTCTCTCTCTTTTTCTTTTTCTTTTCTTTTTTTCTTTTTCTTTTCTTTTTTCTTTTTCTTTTTCTTTTTTTTGAGACGGAGTCTCGCTCTGTCGCCCAGGCTGGAGTGCAGTGGCCGGATCTCAGCTCACTGCAAGCTCCGCCTTCAGATTCACGCCATTCTCCTGCCTCAGCCTCCCGAGTAACTGGGACTACAGGCGCCCGCCACCTCGCCCGGCTAGTTTTTTGTATTTTTTAGTAGAGACGGGGTTTCACCGTGTTAACCAGGACGGTCTCGATCTCCTGATCTCGTGATCCGCCCATCTCGGCCTCCTAAAGTGCTGGGATTACAAACCTGAGTCACCGCGCCCAGCCTCTTCTTTTTTCTAACGGTCTCCCTCTGTCACCTGGGCTGGATTAACAGTGGCGAGATCTTGGCTCTGCAACCTCCACTTCCTGGGTTCAAGCGATTCTCCTGCTTCAACCTCCTTAGTGGCTGGAATTACAGGCATCCACCACCACGACTGACTAATTTTTGTCTTTTTAGTGGAGGCGAGGTTTCACCTTGTTGTCCTGGCTTGTCTGGAACTCCTGACCTCAGATGATCGCCCCGCCTCAGCCTACCAAAGTGCTGGGATTACAGGCGTGAGCCACCACATCCGACCAAAATGTTTTATTTTATTATATATTTACATACATCTGCAAATTAATGATAAGAACTTTTTGGTATCAATTTATATATGGTACATATCCTACTTTCAAGGGTTAGAGGTGGTTTTGCTAAAAACATGTGACCCAGGTTAAAATTATTACAAAATTAGGATGGATAATAGTGATGTTTTTATTGTTCTATTAGGAGGTCTACTCTTGCTCTAAAAGGATTCTGAAAGATATATGTTGTGTTGTTTTATTTTCCAGATTTGTGTATGTGTGCATGCATGTGTGTGGGAAGCCTTGGAGATAAGGGTTATGATGTGTCTGCTCAGCTATATTGATCTCTTTATTAAACTATGTTGTTTCTCCAACTTGCCTCCAGTCTCTTCATGACTTTTATATCAAGCACAGAATTTAAATGTGCATTTCTGTGTTGAAATTTTAATATGCAATGATATTGTAGTTGATTCAGCCATAGGGAATGCATAAAACAACATGAAAATTATATGATCACAGAGGCAGAACCAAACCCTTAGGAGGGACAATTGTTTTTGAAAGGTTAGCTATGTTTGTTCATTTTTAGCTTCAGATTTATAACATGCAAAGTTCTCCTATTGTTTCTCAAGAAATAAATAACTTTTATAGTGTAATATTTACATTCAACTTTCTTAAGCTTAAAATGATATCAGTTCTGTTACAGTGATACTATTCTTCCTGGTTCTTGGTAGTGTTGGTGAAACAAAAGTGACTCATTTTATTACAGTTTTGGTTTCCTTTGTTTTGTGAATAGGCACTCTCCTTTAGTTATTTATTTAAAAAAAAAAACTATGTATTTTTCAAAACCATAATGTCCTGATGGTATGAAAACATTTGGAAATAAGCAAAGATGAAAGACAGCATGTAATTTATAAGGGCTATATTTTCAGAAATTCTATTATCATGATATCTTGTAGAAGTTTACGTTTAAACATAGCTGTGATTAATCAGCTATGTATACAATCATTTAAGCAATGGATATATGTAGCACCTTGTTTACTAAAGATGAAATAACTGATGGATATACTAGGCTAAAGAGCCTTTCAGCTCTGGTTCTGATATGCTGTATCCAGATATGACTAATATCATTTAATGGAAGAGAGAGTCCTAGTAAATTCTGTGCATCTATACAAAAATCTTTTTTAATTTAACCCACCCTTGTCCAACCGGATTTTAAAGTGCACAATATATAAAGGTATGTTTGGTAATTATTCCAGATGCTTAGCTATTTTTGCAGATGCTTCTGCTCTGATCTAGTTCCTAAATGTTTTTGATTTTTGCATCCATTTTTAATTTGAAATTCCTCTCCTGCACTTTGTTCTTTTGTTCCTACTTTTTCTTCTTTCCTTGTTCCTTTTCAAAGATTTTTGGCTACAATTCATTCAGTAAAACAGTGCCACAGATTTTATTCACTTTGGTGAGGAATCTCTGCCCTACCTAGAATTTTAGGACCTAATTCCCAGGCATGGCCAATATTTGAATAATATTATGTATTAAAATAAATATGGAAAGAAAGCTTTTCTTAAATAAATCATTCCTTTGACATATATTGGTGTGTTAGATCTCTGTATAAGATACATATGTATTCCTCTGTAGAGATGAACAGTTGTCCTACTTTTACTAGATTATAATTTTTATGCAGGCAGAGATTTTTGTGAATTTTGTTTATTGATTTATCCCAAAGATCTAACATAGTTTCTGGCTTCTATACTAGATACTCAATAAATATTTATCAAATGATTCCATGTTATATTAAGCACACATCTGTTCATAATTTTCTGTATATATTTTATCTCTATGTAAATACAGAAGAGTACATGCAGGGAATTGTGAATAAACCAGATAGCTCCCCCACCAAAAAGGCAAGAGTATAAAAATCAAAAGACCTATATATATGGTCTAAAACCATAGCCAGATATAAATATCTATATATTGCACCATGGTGTATTAACCAAGAGTTCTGAGGAAGTCTAATTGCATGGACTTAACCCCACATTTCTTGAAAGAGGAAAACAACAGAAGACCTGCTAATTATAGTAAAATGTTACTAAGAAATAAGAAACAGTAAACCAATCCATGCTATCCTTTGACTATGACATCTTGGATTTTCAGGGAAGAAAGAGCATGAAGATGGACTTTCAGGGAAGAAAGAGCATAAAGATAAGACTGTCTTAGTTGCTATACTTTATGTAACTCAGCCTTTCAATACGTAGAGCCTAGAGGTTGTAGTTGGAGATGACCTTAAAAATAGTTCTTACTACATTAACTCTAACTTGTTCCTTGGGAATATGGCAGACTGTATGTGAGATTATGAATTAGTACTGTTTGATTTTAACTTGGTGCTAGCTATTTAAGAATTCAAAGATGTGTACTATTTGTTCGTGATTACTAGACAAGGAAAGGGTCTCAAAAGCTTATGGAACCAGAAAATGCCTTCGTAAAACAGACTAATGACAAGGGGAGCCAGCATGGTTTACATGTGTTATCCCTTATATTCTGCACACCCAGAGAAATAGATGATATTAATCTCACTGTATAGTGCAACAGAGGTATAGAGACAGTCAAATGACTCTTAAGGCCAAATAGCTGGCAAATGGCAGAATTGCTCTGATTCCTGAGATCTTAAATGAAGCCTCACAGTCTTTGCCTCCTTTGTCTTTCCAGCCATTTGTTTGATAACAAAAGATACAATTAAAGTGAGAAAATGCCATGCCACACATTTTATCTTAATGCACTTATTGTAGCACCTTTTTTAATTTTGAGGTTTCTAGACTTATCTGTAGATTTGCCTGCATATCTCTTTAATTTATAAACAAGTATAGTAATTTAACTCATTGGAAAAAAGTACTAGCTTTACCCAAGCTAGAAAATATGTTATTATTTCTCATACTTAAAGCCAACACATGATTACATATTACAAAATGAATAGGTAATAGATGACACTTAAAAGAACTGAGTTTATTGCTACTTTATATGTCATATTCCTACCAATTTTCTTCTGCATGCAAAATTAAATTTTCAGGGGAAATCCAAATGTAGAAAAACCTCTTAGTTTTCATGCCTTCTAAAATATAGTTTATTAACATGAATGAAAACCCCAAATGGCCTTCTATATGTGCATTATTTATATGACATAAATTTACTTTCATACATTTTGGTTTTTATTACATTACAATTTTTGCATTATATTGTTTTCATATTCTCTAATTCATTCATTCAAAAGTATTTCAGTATCTACTAGGAGTCAAGCAGAATCCTGAATGCTGAGAATATAGTAGTGAACAAAACAAAAAAACCTGTGCCCTGATAGAACTCACATTGCAGTGAAGGCAAAAAGACATTAACAAAATAAATAAGTAAATTAGATTATACGGTAAATGGTGATAAGTATTTGGAGAATAATCAATCAGGAGAGACAGAGAATCTCACATTTCTGTTACAAATCATAACAAACATGCGTATAGCCAAGTAACCTTTCTTTACTGCTATCTAATTTTTAGTTCTGTATTTAAATTTTAAATGAGAGTATCATGCTACATGCCTTTCATGTGTCCTTATGGAACACTTTGTACCCTCTCCTTTATATTGGATAGTAAGGGATCTGATTGGATTTCATAAGGTCAGCTTTGCCAAAGTGAAACGTTTATGGATTGGAATCTGGGAGGAGAGTAAGGTTGGGGTGTGGTGTTTGTTCCTCATGTTTCTTCCCTGATAGTGTGCTGTGGGTGAGCTCGGCCTCTCTGCTGAAGGTCATAGTTTCTGTCAAGTGTCCCTCTTCATACAGTCACCCTCATGGGGCTCTAGCAAGCACCCCTACTCTTGCATACTCAGACTTAGGAGGGATACATAGGGTCCTTTTCTTGCTAGATACTAGTTATTGTGTTGATTTCTTGGATCCTGGCCCACATCTTTGTAAATAGTTTTTTCTTGAAATACCCACTTATAGTATGGACTCTGGCTGACTCAAATATCTATCACAGTAATTGGTTATTTACCTAATGAACTCAAGTGGAATCCTAGTGGAAAAACAAAGGAAGGGTCAAGAAAAGATTGAAATGGGAAGGGGGCAAGCCTTTCCTCCTTGAGTGAAACCAAGGAATAGCATCATGTTGTTAGGAGCTGAATGCCGGTTTTATACATTTGGGGTAATGTATACCTGTGTGCCTAGAGGTTAGGTAGCCTTAGATTTCTGGATATATATATAGAGAGAGTGTAAAGTGAAAAGGATGGATAATAGGGTAAAAAGCCAAATTTTCTTTTGACTTATATTCATAACCCTCCACTCTCAATTTAAATGCTGAAAGAGAACTTATTTTTGTTGCTTGACATATCAGAGGTCAGTATCATCAATATATTTATGTTTCATTTTATGTTTTTATTTAACATTCTCATTTTCACTTGGAGGAAATACGTTTCTTTTCCTACTTTCTCTACATTCTGCAAAACACTTTTGTATCTAATAGTGGTGATTGTGATTTCAATGGTTAAATGTATACCATGTGTCAATAAATCATAATTGTAATTTTTCTATAAAATTTAGAAGAACTGTCAAATTCTTCTCCATATGCATTATAAACATTCATTGAAATCAGGTTCATGAAATGCATAGATGTAAACGCATGGTAGGATTAAAAAGGCTCTTATATATTTTCAACAATTTTGCCCATGTAATGTAATTTGTGAACACATTTTTTATCAAAGATATTTTATTTTCTCAATAAATTATTATGCAACATGCCACTAAAATTTTGACCAAGAGAAATATGATAAAGAGAATCATAAGGAGATAAACTTGTAGGTAATGTTATTGGAGTACAAATCAGACTACATATGATAGAGATAAAAATAACAAGGTAAAGTAAATGTGATTTTTAGAAGTATAGGGTTTTAAAAAAGTTATATTAAAGTGGTCTACATTTTTATTCTGTTAAATCCTTAGCATAAGTTACCTGCTGAACTAAATGGAAAGTACATACATTAATATATTTTAAATATCTTATAATCTGTACAGCTACTGCCTTTTTAAGAAGTTAAACTGCTAGCTTAGAAGAATTATTCAATATATTTATCTATGTGCTGGGACTTATATTGAAATTTCACATCTCTTTTGGAGAAAATGTTTTATATTTTTGAATGATTTTTAAACAATTTAGTAATACTACTGTTTCTAATAACAAGAATTATAGTCGATGTTTCTCCTAACAGTTAATTTTAAATTACTTTATTTAACATTATTTGGTGATAATTTTGAAAGCAATTCTAGTGAAACTCGCACAACATGTATTTTATGTATACAATTTATATTTCTCTGTTAATGACACTGACTTCATTATATCTTTGTGATTAGACACTATAATGTGTATTTATCTGTATATTTAATTTTATTTAAAAAACACATTTTGGCAAGAGGGTGGCCAGTAGATGAGTAATGTTGTGCTGATGGGTAGCTCAAGACACACACGACACTATATTTAAGAATGAAAAAAGTGCATGTTAATCCTTGGCACTTTGAGCACATTTAGTGTGTGTTGTAATGATGTGCAGCATATTTACAAATCTTTGTGTATTTGCAATCAGAGTCATATTGCTTAATAAGAAGGAAATATGACTATTAGAGATTGAGATATTCATTTAGACAGAATAAAAATAACCTTATCTGATAATTGATTTTCATACAGGAAATGAATGGCTTATGCTAAATTGAGAACATGGAGTATATACATTCAATGTAGTGTATACATACAATGGAATACTATTTAGATTTTTAAAAGTACGAAATCCTGCCATATGCAATGACATGAAGGATAGTATACTAAGTGAATAAGTCAGGCACAGCACAAATGAGTAGAGTAGAATGGTGGTTTCCAGGGCTGAGGAAAGGGGGAAATGGAGAATTAATAATAAATATAGTGTTTCAGTTATGCAAGACGAACAAGTTCTATAGATCTGCTCTACAACATTGCGCCTATACTTAACAATATTGCACTGTGCATTCAAAAGTTTTGAGTGTAGATCTCGTGTTAAGTGTTCTTACCACAGAAATCAGCCAAAACACACAAACAAACAAAATAGAACAAACAAACTCCCAAAGGTGCATGAGGAAAGTTTTAGAGGTGATATGTGTATTTATTACTTTGTCATGATGGTATCATAGGTAAATGATTATGTCTAAACTCATCAGAGTATAT
The DNA here is from genome assembly GCF_009764315.1 of Trachypithecus francoisi. Taxonomy (NCBI): domain Eukaryota; kingdom Metazoa; phylum Chordata; class Mammalia; order Primates; family Cercopithecidae; genus Trachypithecus; species Trachypithecus francoisi. The sequence continues at coordinate 32,846,957 of NW_022681472.1, forward strand.
GCATTAAATATGCACAGTTTTTAAATGTATCAATTATACCTCAATAAAACAATTTTTTAAAAGAGCAGTATATGAGATCTTATTTATTATGTTGGTTTTGGTGAGCATGAGGTGAGGAAGTTATAGGATCCTATATGTTGTATTTTTTTCAGCTTCAGAGTGCTGAAAAGTTAATTTAAAATGTCCCTATGAGGCACCAAGGACTATGAAAACCATTTAAAATCTGTTTGAGAAGATTCAGAAAATTCTCAAAGTGGGGTAAAAAATCCTTTAATTGGGAAATTTCGTAGGCTTGTGCCATGGACCATGTAGGTAATAGAGAAAGATTTGCAAGTGAGTGAGACGGGTTGAGAAAAGTGTTGTGTTGACCTAAACGCTAAGAGATCCAAATCCAAACCATGACATGGGTTAGAGGTAATACCTAGAAACCTCTTATTTTTTTATAAATTTATTACTGGAAGGGATTTGACACTCATTCTCTAATAACGACAAGAGGATAAAGCCTTAGGCTAACCAAGCACATGTTATTGACTAATATTTTATGTGGAATTTCATCTTAATTACTAAAAGGAACTTTCTGTTTCACATGGGTAGAGTTAGATGCTGAGAATGCTAGATAAAATATTAAGTATTGTGAGAATGCACAAATGTGGTTTAGTATTTTTATAAAGAGTCTATTGCAAATTTAACAATGATTCCCTCTGTCATGAAATTTCAAGATGTTGATTTGATCATCCATTTAATGTGGGGTAAGAAGTATTTTTATTTATCTAATTTTTATATTAACAAATAAAGTTATATGTATTTATGGTGTTCAACATGATGCTTTGATGTATTTACATTGTGGAATGGCAAAATAAGCTAATCAACATATGCATTACCTCATATGCTTATTTTGTTTTGTAGTAAGAACTCTTGAAAATCTAATTTCTTACCAATTTTCAAGTATAATCACACATCAGAGATATCACAGGTTCAATTGCAGACCACAAAAATAAAACTAATATTACAATAAAGTGAGTCACGAATGTTTTGGTTTTCCAATATGTACAAAAGTTATGTTTATACTATACTGTAATATATTAAGTGTACAATAGCATTATATCTTAAAAGTGTATATACCTGAATTAAAAATACTTATTGCTGACATATGCTAACAAAGCGAGCACGTGCTGTTGGAAAATTGATATCAATAGACTGGCTAGAAGCAAAGTTGCCAGGAACGTTCAATTTGATTTAAAAAAAAAAAAAAACAATATCTCAGAAGTGAAATAAAGCAAAATGGAGTAAAATGAGACATGCCTCTATGTAATATTTGATATTAACTATACCCATCTTGATGTCCAATAGATCTCTTAAACTTATTGTTCCTCACTTGAATTTTGTATCCTTTCACTGGCATCTCCCAAGTTTCCCAAATCCTTAGCCTCTGGTAACCAGCATTTTGTTCTCTGCTTCTATGAGTTCAATTTTTTTCGGAGGATATAAATTATTTTTAAAGTATTTGCTTTTAATTCATTTATTCAAAAATTATCACTGGCACCCATCTTGCTAGTGAGGATATGAAGACAAGGGTTTTAACCACTAAATCCTCATACTATATTGGCAGAAACAGCTCAGAATAGTTCATACACTGGAGTGTGGTGAATTGCATACAATGGTTTATACACAAAATATCATGACAGAATAAGAAGGGGTTCAGGGAAGGATATCTAGAGGTAATTATAAGAGTCTGAAACATGTTCAATAAAGGAAACAATTTTAATAAAACAGGTTAATGATAAACAATCAGGTAACGAAGGGAGAAGGAGATGTTTAACAATGAAATGGCTCTTGTTAGATATTGTATTTATTGAAAATAAATATTTTACCCCAGAGACCACCAATATATGACTGCTTGAATGAGCTATTGTGAACAATGGAAAAGCTGTAAAAAGGAACAAGGAAAATCCATGTAGGCTATTATGAATTGAATTCCAAGATACACAGTTTAGCAAAAGAAAGAAACAAACAAGAGCAAACAAGGCAGAACCGTGTGTAGTGTATGTAAACTTTCATCAGAGAAAGAAGGAGGCCCGTGTGTATATGTTTAAATAATCAATGGAATAATAACCAAAATGTATTTAAAATGTTCTTCTGTGAGGGCAACTTAACTACACAACAAGAAATGATTCAAATGATTTATCCAGAGGAACACAAAAGGAGTAAAGAAGCCTTAACTTGTTTTTAGTAATCACATTGTCGGTAATAACATTGGTATTGTGATTCTGAAACTATTATACAGTGACAGAGAAAATTAGAATTTATGTTAGTCATTAAGAACTCAAGCCTGTAATCCCAGCACTTTGGGAGGCCGAGACGGGCGGATCACGAGGTCAGGAGATCGAGACCATCCTGGCTAACACGGTGAAACCCCGTCTCTACTAAACAAACAAACAAAAAAAAAACTAGCCGGGCGAGGTGGCGGGTGCCTGTAGTCCCACCTACTCGGGAGGCTGAGGCAGGAGAATGGCGTGAACCCGGGAGGCGGAGCTTGCAGTGAGCTGAGATCCGACCACTGCACTCCAGCCCGGGCGACAGAGCAAGACTCGGTCTCAAAAAAAAAAAAAAAAAAAACTAAGAATTCCAGAAAAAATGACAAATATGAAATCAAGACCTCACGTAAAAACCCTGTACTACTAATTTGAATTGAAAATCAGTATTTTTAATGTATTTTTAAATAGTATTTCCTATTTCAAATCAATGTAAAGACCTAAAAGCATTACAAACCCAATGGCATAAGCCCACAGATCTAGATTGTGGTCTCTAAATGTTATTTTTTTCCCAAAAGGAGCCAGGAATATTTAGGGAAATGACTGATTCCTGGTCTAGGACAAAATATGTTCAAGATGAGACTAGACCATCAATCTTGTTGCATCAGATAGTGAAGAAACAGTTAAAGATTCCTGAAGTCATATCAAAAATGTTGAAGTCAATTCTAAGGGGTTACTCCAGCCAAAAGACAGACAATTTGAGGATAAAAATAAAAATAATGGTAGTTGACTGAAACAGTTGAAATCTACTGTGATTTTGATATTAAAATAACCTCCATTAGTTCCCCTTAGAGATTGCCGGGGAACTAACATGTTATTCTGAATAGTAATAAATAAAGGAAAAAAGTAAAATGTTTACTCTATCTTTCTGTAGAGCAGTACCTGAGGGTAATCAAATTATGAACAATGCAAAAGTATTAAATAAAATAATGTCAGCTAATACAAGATGAAAAATAATAGAGTATCACAATTTTATCTTCCCTAATGAAATGATGAATCTGGACAATAATTACCAATGACTGAGAAAATCTTTTTATGAAAAGCTGATGGGGAACTTTACACTTAAGCATACTGATCAACCATAACGTAATTTAGAAAGAAACAGCAAGACCTTGTGGGCTCTTGAATATGATGCAATAGGAAGTACTCAATACCATCTATGAAATAATCTGCAAATAAATAAGTAAATAAATGAATAGCCTCTAGATACATCTTCTATTCCAATAAATTTCTTCTATTCAGAGAAATGTATTAACAACACAGAAATGAAATCAGCAAAATATAGAAGATGGTAAATTCTGCACTACAATGGAACAGTTTCCCATATTACATATTGGCCAGAAGTAGAATTCAACAATTGTTTAATGACTTTTGGACTTTGGAACAAAATTATTCTAAGGAAGAAAAGGAATTAAGAAAGTAAGATTTAATATACTTCTTAATAATCGGTATTTACTAGGAGAACAAATATATTTTTATTGCTTGTTAAATGGCTTTCTTTTCTTCTGAATTACAAACTTCATAAGGGTCATGATATCTGGTTAACAGTTGTAACACTAGCTAGAGTTCATGTGGCATTGAGATGCTTTATTAAAGTTTGTCAACTAGAACAAACAAAAAACAAAATAAGTAAACAAAACAAAGAAGGTTTGAAGGGATTGTGGTATAGATAGAAAAGCTATGTATTAGATTTCTGGGGCCTAGGAAACTGATTTCCTAAACAAGTTGAAGGAGCTTTCGTCAGGACCAAAAATTTCTTTTTCATACCTATTCGGTATTCCCTTACAGACTTAACAATGTGGTTACTTTGCTGAGATCACACTCTTACATGTAATTTAATATGTACAAAGCTTGATGAAATCTTTTGTATTGTAATATTGATAGAACAAAGTACTCATATTCACATATGTTATATATTTTATTTGGAGGTAAATTTTCTTCTACATTGTCAGTGAGGGAATTGCTCTACTTATACCTGCTTCTTTGCTAATACATGAATTATCCATATTTTTTATATTGCTTATTTGCTAATGTTCCTTTGCTTAAAATTTTCCAGTATGGTACACTATTACTTGAAGTTTGAGTTAATTCATATGCTACCTCTGCTGTAAGGCTCCTCTTATCAGATGACATCAATATGAAATAATCTTTGCTCTCAAGAAAATTCATACCTTAATTACAGCACTGTTCTCACTTGAATCATAATAATTTATTTACCTGTTAGCTATAATGAGAACTTTATGCATTATCTATATCTTATATACATTTTTATCCAGAATACTCAGGGCAATAATTGGAATAATGAATGGTTGGTCATTATTGGTTGGCAACAGTAAGATTCTAAAACCTAACTTCTTAAGATATTTGTTATAGGTATGATTGACTTTAGTTTCATCAAGGTATTTGATAATATCTTTAATGATTTGGAGAGACAAGATTGAAAAATGTAAACTAGATCTTTTTCAAATGAAAAAGTAGATATTTTTGGAATAAAATAAAAATTGTGGTAAAGATACATATGTGAAAATGAAAAATCTTTGGGCTATGTGAATAGTAAAAGTGTGATACCTGGTGATACTAAGAAAAGTTTTCACGAATGTCAAAGAGTCTCATTATGGTTGTGAAAAAAATTTCCAGAATTTAGAGGCTGGACATAGTGGCTCATGCCTGTAATCCCAGCACTTTGGGAGGCCAAGATGGGTGGATCAACTGAGGTCAGGGATTCAAGACCAACCTTGTCAACATAGTGAAAGCTCGTCTCTACTAAAAATACAAAAATTAACTGGGCGTGGTGTCGAATGCCTATATGTAATCCCAGCTACTTGGGAGACTGAGGCAGGAGAATTGCTTGCATCTGGGAGGTGAAGATTGCAGTGAGCCAAGATCACACCACTGCACTCTAGCCTGGGTGAAAGAGCGAGACTCCGTCTAAAAAAAAAAAAAAGAGAGAAAATTCAGGAATATTGAAAATGTTTTATTTTCCAGAGTGAAAACATTAGTTTGAGCATTAGTGATTTAGAGGGAATGACAAATTGTAGGACAAGACATTGTATCAAACTGAGTCCAATTAAGAGAGAGAATGTTATCGATCTGTTCAGGGATTCATTTTTTTCTTGGTTCAGACTTGTCAGGGTGTATGTGTCCAGGAGTTTATCCATTTTTTTCTAGATTTCCTAGTTTGTGTACATAGAGGATTTCATAATATTGTCTGATGGTTATTCGTATTTCTGTGGGATCAGTGATAATATCCCCTTTGTCATTGCTAATTGTGTTTATTTGAATCTTCTCTCTTTTCCTCTTTATTAGTCTAGCTATCAGTCTCTTTATTTTATTAATTTTTTTTCCAAATACCATCTCTTGATTCATTGATTTTTTTAATGGTTTTTCATGTCTCTATCTCACTTAGTTCAGCTCTGCTTTTGGTTATTTCTTGTCTTCTGCTAGCTTTGGGGTTGGGTTGCTCTTGCTTCTATAGTACTTTTAGTTGTGATGTAAGGTTGTTGATTTGAAATCTTTCTGACTTATGATATGGACATTTACTGCTGTGAATTTGCCTCTTAACACTGTCTTAACTGTGTCCCAGAGATTCTGGTATGTTATATCTTTGTTCTCATTAGTTTCGAAGAACTTGATTTTTGCTTTAATTTCATTATTTACCCAAAAGTAATTCAGGAGCAGATTATTCAATGTCTATGTAATTGTATGCTTTTGAGTGATTTCCCTACTTTTGATTTCTAATTTTCTTGTGCTGTGGTCCTAGTGATACTTAAAAACAGAATTGCCGTTGAATCCAGTAATCTCATTACAGGGTGTATACCCCATGAAATATAAATCATTCTATCATAAAGAAACATGCAGGCATACATTAATTGCAGCACCATTCACAATAGCAAATACGTGGAATCAACCTAAGTGCCCAGCAATGGTAGACTGGATAAAGACAATGTGGTTCATATACAGCATGGAACACTATGCAACCAAAAAAAAAAAAAACAAAAAAAGGGTGAGAAGATCATGTCCTTTGCAGGAACATGGATGAAGTTGGAGGCCATTATCCTTAGTAAACTAATGTAGGAACAGAAAACCCATACCACATTGTTCTCCCTTATAAATGGGAGCTAATGATGACAACACAGGAACGCCTAGAAGGGAAAAACGTATACTAGGACCTATCAGAGAGTAGAGGGTAGGAGGAGGGAGAGACTCAGGAAAAATAACTAAAGGGTTGTAGGCTTAATACCTAGGTGTATTCTGTAAAGTAAAATAATCTGTAGATCTAACCCCATGACACAAGTTTACCTATATAAGAAACCTGCACGTGTAACCCTGAACTTAAAAAGAGAGAGAGAAGTCACATAGTTTGCACAAACAATATAGAAAATTATTAAATTATAACAAGTTATTGGACTATGGAGCAATTGGCTCGTAAGAACTCTAATGAGCACGGCAATAGCAGATACATGATATAAAAGCACATACTATATGCACTAGCTTGCTATGGCTAAGATAACAAAATACCACAGACTAAGTCGCTTAAACAACAGATTTTTTTTTTTCCTCACAGTTCTGGAAGCTAGATATTCAATATCAAGGTGCTGTCAGGCTTCATCTCTTCTAAGACCTCTCCCCTTGGCTTGCAGATAGCCACCTTCTGGTCATGTTTTCACATGGCCTTTACTTCTTCTGTACAAATACCTGTGTCTCTTTGTATGTCCAAACTGCCTCTTCTTATAAAGAGTACCAATCAGATTGGATGAGGGCCCACCCTAATGGCCTTCTTTAACTTAATCACCTCTCAAAAGGCCATGTCTCCAAAATATTGTCATATCCTGAAGTACTGTGAGTTACAGATTCAACATATGAATTATGGAGAAACAAGATTCAGTCCATAACAATACTATACTATACATTACTATACTATACTATACTATACTATACTATACTATACTATACTATACTATACTATGATGTGATAAATATAATACGAGATGATGTAATTTAACATGATGTATTATTATTATTTTTTATTATTATACTTTAAGTTCTAGAGTACATGTGCATAATGTGCAGGTTTGTTACATATGTATATTTGTGCCATGTTGGTGTGCTGCATCCATCACCTCGTCATTTACATCAGGTATAACTCCCAGTGCAATTTCTGCCCCCTCCCCTACCCCATAATAGGCCCCCATGTGTGATGTTCCCCTTCCCGAGTCCAAGTGATCTCATTGTTCAGTTCCCACCTATGAGTGAGAACATGCAGTGCTTGGTTTTCTGTTCTTGCCATAGTTTGCTGAGAATGATGGTTTCCAGTGGCATCCATGTCCCTACAAAGGATGCAAACTCATCCTTTTTCATGGCTGCATAGTATTCCATGGAGTATATTTGCCATATTTTCTTAATCCAGTCTGTCACTGATGGACATTTGGGTTGACGCCAAGTCTTCGCTATTGTGAATAGTGCCACGATGAACATACATGTGCATGTGTCTTTATAGCAGCATGATTTATAACCCTTTGGGTATATACCCAGTAAAGGAATGGCTGGGTCATTTGGTACTTCTAAATCTAGATCCTTGACGAATTGCCATACTGTTTTCCATAATGGTTGAACTAGTTTACAATCCCACCAACAGTGTAAAAGTGTTCCTATTTCTCCACATCCTCTCCAGCACCTGTTGTTGCCTGACTTTTGAATGATTGCCATTCTAACTGGTGTGAGATGGTATCTCATTGTGGTTTTGATTTGCATTTCTCTGATGGCAAGTGATGATGAGCATTTTTTCATGTGTCTGTAGGCTGTATGAATGTCTTCTTTTGAGAAATGTCTGTTCATATCCTTTGCCCACTTTTTGATAGGGTTGTTTGTTTTTTTCTTATAAATTTGATTGAGTTCTTTATAGGTTCTGGATATTAGCCTTTTGTCAGATGAGTAGATTGCAAAGATTTTCTCCCATTCTGTAGGTTGTCTGTTCACTCTGATGGTAGTTTCTTTTGTTGTGCAGAAGCTCCTTAGTTTAATTAGATCCCATTTGTCAATTTTGCCTTTTGTTGCTGTTGCTTTTCGTGTTTTAGGCATGAAGTCCTTGCCCATGCCTATGTCCTGAATGATATTACCTAGGTTTTCTTCTGGGGTTTTTATGGTTTTAGGTCTAACATTTAAGTCTCTAATCCATCTTGAATTAATTTTCATATAAGGAGTAAGGAAAGGATCCATTTTCAGCTTTCTACTTATGGCTAGCCAATTTTCCCAGCACCATTCATTAAATAGGGAATCCTTTCCCCATTTCTTCTTTTGTCAGGTTTGTCAAAGATCAGATGGCTGTAGATGTATTATAACAAACTAGCCACTAACTCGAGATCTGGGACAGAAAACTCTCATAAGTATCACTCCCTTCCTAAGGCCGAAGCCCAGACCCTGGTGTAGAAGATCTGCCTGTCATTCACTGGATGGTAAAGATGCTGCTGTGGTGTCCTGCTGGTTGAACTGATCAGAAGTTGACCTTTGAAATTGCTAGAAATTTGCCTTCTGGGTTGCAGGAGAAAGCTGTTTCACTGGCAGACGTCTGCTATAAAACCTACTGAAGGGGTTTGCTGGGGAAAGCAGCTGGCTGCTGGGTGCTTCTGGCAGCTCTGCACTGCAGGAACCAGACAAGTGAGCACATTGAAACCAGGAAGCAAAACCCTTTCCTCTCCAGACCCTCTAATAACAAAGCTTTAGTGCCAACTAGCAAAAGATAAATGTTTAAGGGGCTCACATTCATTTTCACAGAGCAATCAAAAGGGACACATTTAGTGTCGAGAGGCTCCATAACTGGCACAGACATGGATCAAATCAGCTTGGAAAATAGTGATGAGGGCAGTGATAATTGAACTGGTATATCCTATTGGGAAACAGATTAAAGAGGAAAGGAGAAAGTCTTTGACCTGGAAGATAGGAATTTGATTAGGAGCTAGAAATTTACTAGTTCTAACAACCTCTGAAATTAAATAGTAAATTCCTTATTCTGCCATTTCTTCCATAAAATACCCCTAAACAATTATTGAAGGAAATTCTGTTTATTCGAAATTTATCATCCATCTATCTATCTATCTATCTATCTATCTATCATCTATCATCTAGCTATCCATCTTCATTAGTGAAATACATACATATATAAGTACAGATATATACTATGAAAATATATAGAAAGTAAAAATATCATGAGATGAATTAATGCTGAGCTTTGATTTATAAGAAACAAAGTTTTTATTGTGTTGAATATTTGGCAAAGGACACAGTAATGTGAAGATAAGGAGAAACTGATGAAAAATATTTTTCTTTATTACTACAACAATTTTGTAATAAAAGCATTTATTTACTTTTGCAAATTTCCTTCTATGGAGAAACTCTGTTTTATCATGCTTATTTGTTTTATCACGACAGTAATTTGTTTTTTTCAGAGGAATCTTAAAAATATATTTGTTGAATTGTAGTCTGTGTATCTCTTGTATTTGGAGTGTACATTCTAAGTAACTGTTTTGTGATTTTTTTCATTTTCTTCTTTCATTTATATTATATTATACAGATTAAAAAATGTAAGCATATGCTGGATCAGTTAGATGCTGTTTTGATAGTAGAATGTTCTCATATTGAACACCCAAATAAAAATAGGGGCAGTGAAATTGATCTTTATGGCAATAATTAGTTTTACTCCAATAGTCAATGACAAATTGAAAAAACTTGTAGCAAAGTTAATGTATAAATGACAGTAAGTGAAAGAAAATGCTATTATGATATACAAAGATTTCTAAAATAGTTTGAATGTGGAATAGTGGTAAGAGTATGCTATGGTTAATTTTATATGTTGACTTGACTGGTACATAGAATGTTCAGACATGTGGTCAAACATCCTAATTATGTTTATAAAAGTGTGTCTCGAAAACATTAGCATTTAAATAGCTAAACTGAGTAAAGCAGATTGCCTTTCCTAATATGAATGGGACTAATCCAAGCAACTGAAGATCTGAATAGAATAAAAAAGTTGAGTAAAGTGGCACTTCTCTCTGTGTTAATTTGTTAGAGATTATCTAACAGTAATAGTTCCATCTATATTACCGCAAAGGACACAATTTCATTCTTTATTATGACTGCATAGTATTCTATACTCCAAACTTCAGCATCAGACAATATTCCCATGTAATGAATCTGCACATGTGCACCTTGTATCTAAAGTCAAAGACTTAAAAATAAAGATACCTCTGGCTGACCATTTGAGATATGTCATTGGTCCTTTTCCTGCTTTGAAACTCAAACTGACAAATTAATTGTTCTTGTACTTGTATCTCAACCCTGCTGACTTTGAAACTGAAACTATTCCACAGGCTCTCCTGAGTCTCTAGCTTGCCAGCTGCAGATCCTGTAAGGTCCTTCATACCTATATGAGCCAATTCCTTACAGCAAATCTCTCTGTCTTTCTCCTTCTCTTTCTGTCTCTCTCTACACACACACACACACACACACACACACACACACACACACACACAAACACAGACAAACACACACACACACACACACACAATTGGTTCTGTTTCTTTAGAAAACCCTGACTAATCAGATTTACACCATCAGTGTGATCTTTATAGACATTTAGCTTCAGTTAAACAATGTCATGTGCAACATTACATTTGTTTTAATGTTGATGGTACTGATTTTACAGCTTTGTTTACATTTACCTTGTAAAAGTGTTTTAACTTTACATTTGTGTAAGACAATGCATAATAAATTTGTGACTTTTTATTGCTTTTTTAAACACGTAATTGCCCTTAACCCAAATGTTATACTTTTGATGTTTTTGCTTTTTTTTCTTTAAAATGCTTTAATGACTCTCAGCCTTCTTCTGTTTTCCTATGGTATTAAAAACTACCATATTTATAGCATCTCAATAGTACTTACATTTAATTAGCAACTGTGCATGTTGGTGTGTTTGATAATGTATCAGGGAATATGTATTTTGAGAGAATTTATAGCCAATATGTCTTGTTCTAAGAATAAAACTTATAAAAACTCAACATACTTCATCTCATCTAATATTAACATCAATTTATAAATTATGATATACTGCTATACTCGTTTTATAGAGAAAAAGAATAAAATATATGGGATGTGAAGATATATCTAAATTCCTTGAGTTATGGTGATCAGAGGAAGAGGTTATTGCTAAACTGAGTCTACTTTAGGTAGCAAACTTTCATGGAAAAGAACGTAAAAGTTAATTTAAACAGAAGGACTAGCATAAATAAACACCAGGAGGTGGGAGCAACCATATGCCATTGGCAAACAGCAATTATTTTGGCATGGGTGGAATTATGTGTATTTAGTGGTATGTATGATCAGAATTTTGAGAGATTGGGACTTCTCAAAATTTGAGGTATCATCTGAAAAGTTAGAATCCATTAATCTCTTCTGTTTCACCAGATGCTGAAAAACTAAAATAAGAAGTAAAATTAAATATATCAATTTTGAGAGCCAGTAGTGTCTATAGTGGTGAACAGCTTAACCAAGAAAGAGTTCTGATGCCAAACAGAAGATTTTTAATATATAAGGCAGACATCTGTATTAACATAAGTAAAATGTAAATAGTTATAGACAATATATGTATTATATAGATATTATATATAGATATTATATATAGATAATTATATATAGATTATAGATACATAGATATAGAATATAGATATATAGAAATATATATAATAGATATTTTATATATAATCTATAATATATGTAGTTATATATTACATTATAGCTATGTATAGTTATAGATAAATAATATATAAAATATGTTGATAGACCATATTAATTATTCATATTTATGTATCTTACTTCTAATTTTCCCAAGGTTAAAAGCTGTGACACATTTGAAGCAGGTTGCAGAAGTGACCTTATTTTAATTTCTATGTATGTCTTTGAAATTTTTTTATAGCTTATTATAGAGGTTTATCAACAATGGTTGGCATGCAATAGTTTTCATGACTCAAGAGAAGGGAAAGGAACTTAACTATAAAAAGTGCATTGGGACTTATAAACAAACCACAGTCTAAATTAAATATGAGACAATCCAAACAAGAATGATGCTCCTGGCAGTCTTCTGAGCAGGTGAAAATTATCCATTAATTATATCATGTCAGAGTAGGAAAATAAGCTTGGGAACTACTAATTTAGAGTCAAGGATCAAGAAAGACAAAAGCTATTTTAGACAATTTTATTTATAATAAACACAATTTACATGTTTTTTTGTAAAGGATCATGTCTATGCGTCTGTGCCAGTTATTCATAACTAAATAACAAACTACACAAAAATACACTGGTTTAACACAGCAGTCATCTTATTATATTTTATTATATTGGAATTCAGGCAGAACTCAACTGGGAAATTCTTCTGTTTCCTGTAACATCAATAAAGGCTACTCAGCGACATCCTAGTGATAGACAGGCTGAACTGGAGGGTCCAAGATGGCTTTTCCCATAAGTCTTATGCCTTATCAGAAATGACTGGAAGACAAGACTCCAGTGGGCTATTGAGTTTACCTACAAATGTGGCTTCTTCAACATGACAGGCTCAGGGTAATCATATCTCTTTTATGACAGTTCAGGAGACCTAGAAATAGTGTTCTAGGTCTTATAATGTTACTTTCTTCACATTCTATTTGTCCAGGAAGTCATTAAAGTCAGCCTGGGTTCAAGACAAAGGGGATTTGAAACATTTTTCAGTGGTAGAAGTAATAACTTGAAGCTATCTTTACTATATCTGCTACTCATCATTGCCTTTGTATGTATGCTAATGTATATAGTTTCATTGTCTTATCTTTGAAAGTGGCATACTTATGAAATAAGAGGTCAAGAATGAGGCTACTAAAAAGTATACCACCCAATATATTCTTGAAAATACTTTGATTCCATGGTATTTGAGAGATATAGTTCAAAGAAATTCTATAGCATTGTGTTTGTGCTTCCATTGTGTATTGTTCAGTGAAATGTGTGATGCATGGCAAAGAGTTTTTTTTTTTTTTTTTGAGACGGAGTCTTGCTCTGTCACTCAGGCTGGAGTGCAGTGGCCGGATCTCAGCTCACTGCAAGCTCCGCCTTCCGGGTTTACGCCATTCTCCTTCCTCAGCCTCCCGAGTAGCTGGGACCACAGGCGCCCGCCACCTCGCCCGGCTAGTTTTTTGTATTTTTTAGTAGAGACGGGGTTTCACCATGTTAGCCAGGATGGTCTCGATCTCCTGACCTTGTGATCCACCCGTCTTGGCCTCCCAAAATGCTGGGATTACAGGCTTGAGCCACCGCGCCCGGCCGATTTTTTTTGGTTAATGACAGACTGCATATATGATGGTGGTCCCATAGTATCATAATATATTTTTACTGTACCATTTCTATGTTTAGACATGTTTAGATACACAAATCCTTCCAATGATGTTATAATTTCCTATGCTATTCATGATAGTAACATGATGTAGAGGTTTGTAGCCTTGGAGCAATAGGCTACACCAAACAGCTTAGGAGTGTCATAGGTTTACCATCTAGGTTTGTGTAAGAACACTATGATGTTCACACAACAATACAATCTCCTAATAATGCATTTCTCAGGATATATCCTCATTATTAAGCCATATTTGACTGTATATTATACAATCATGTAGTAATAAATGTAAGCCCATTGGAATTTTTCTCAGGCAGTGAACCAAATACTTCTTATATTGCCTGTTTGTTAATATGGTTTTGAGAGTAAAGCGGAGATTCATCAATATAAGTAACACTTTAAATAGCATTGTTTTTAATTATATATTTTAAATTGTGTTGGCACACCCTGAGGTTCAATGTCATAAGTGACAAAGTAAATCACAGTAAGCAAAAGAAATATGTGAACACACAGAGCTACAGGAAAGGCTGTGGAGTTATTTACCCTCTTAACACTCGTTTAGTAAGTTTCATTTAAAATACTCTAGTACATTGGCAGTTCTAAGAAGTTTGAGAAAATAATTTCAAAATAACTTTTAGTTTCTAATGAGAAAAGTTTGTCTATATAATGCCTTTGAATTGATGAACATGGATGGAAGAAAAAAAAAAAAAAACTTGCGATCTTACCACCCAGACACAGGCATATACCCTTATAAAGAACAGTTGAATTTTTAATGATTTCTTGGTCATTGTGTATTTTCCTGTTATAAGTAAACTATTGATTTAAAAATATATGAATTATTCATTTTTGACAAACTTCCTTATAACATTACAATAGTTACATACTAAACCATCAAGATGTAAGGATGAAAGAATGTAAAACTAATTATACAATGCCCTACTTGTAGAAAAGTAGTTTGCGGGGAAAATTGTGAGCATTGGAGGAGGAGAGATGTTATTGATGGTAGTGGCAGCCCATGTGGAGTGGTTGCTGTCATAATGCCAGCTGCAGTGGGGAAGGCACAGCCTGGACTGCTTGCTCTATGGATCCAGGGGGAACTGGGAGCATTCAGGAGCACTATCCTCCTGGGTGCAACTTCAGCTACTAAAGCCATGGCTGTAGACCCAGGAATCCCTGTGCTTTTGGGGGCCAGGAGCAGGCAGGAGCTCCACCCTCCTGGGCACAGCTGCAGTCACCCAAACTGAGGCAGATGCGGGAATCTCTGCACCCTTGGGTGACTTTCTGCATCCAGAAAGTCCCCTCCTGCACCCACAGATTAGGAAGTACCTGCTCCACTGCTTGGCCTTTCCCTACTCCCACACCTGTTCCAATCTTGGAGCAAAGTTGAGGCCAAGTCCAGGCACTGTTGCAACCCAGCCAGGTGTGTGCACACTTAGAGTGGCACCAACACACCAGCTCACTGGTGCTTCAGCCCTTTCTGGATTTTGGATGCTGATGAGGATGGAAGGAAGGCTGAGAGGGGTTGAGGGTGGTTCAGCACTGATCTGCAGGCACCCCTTGGCACAAACAGCCTTGGCACCATAAACAGCAGAAGGAGGTAGGCAGGCTCCTGGGCAGAAAAGGGTGGGTCCTCAGTTAAGCCCTATCTTCAAGGTGGGGAAGACTTGAAGCCTGGGGACTGGGCTTCCAGCCCCACGAATGGAGTGGAAATTTATGATGCTTTATTCAAGCCTGTCCATGGCTACCCATGAACCAATCAGCACACACTTCCTCCTCTCTGAAGTCCATAAGAACCCCAGACTCAGCCAGACTTGAGGAGACGAGCAGATAACCTGCCTGTGGAGAGGAGCTACCCACTCCAGGATCTCCTCTCTGCTGAGAGCTGGGCAGACATCATGACTACCAGCTGCAGAGAGGAGTTACCCAGTCCAGGGTCTCCTTTCTGCTGAGAGCTGGACAGATGTCAGAACTACCAGCTGTGGTGAGAAACTCCCCACTCCAGGGTCTCCTCTCTGCTGAGACTCAGGAACTACCAGCTGTGGAGAGGAACTACGCATTCCAGGGTATCCTCTCTGGTGAGAGCTGAAAACTTGTCAGGATGACCTGCCTGTGGAGAGGAGCTACCCACTGTGGACCTCATCTCTGCTGAGAGCTGAGGATTCATTGTGATACCCTTCCTGCAGAGAGGAGCTACTCACTGCAGGTCTTGTCTGAGCTGTTCTCTCACTCAATAAAGCTCCTCTTTGCCTTGCTCTTATCCTCCACTTGTCCACATACCTCGTTCTTCCTGGACACTGGACAATAATTCAGGACCTGCCAAATGGTGGGGCTAAAAGAGCTGTAACACAAACAGGGCTGAAAGAGGCCCTTCACTCACCACATTTCAGGCAACAAGAAGGAGAGAAGAGAGGAGAGAAGAGCTGTGGCCCTTTGGGGATCCCAGACTTAGGAGCTCCCTGAGCCAGGGCTGTGAACCCTCTCTGGGGCTCTGCAGTTTCTGGCATCTCCAAGCTTCCAGGTTCCACTGGGTTCCATGGTGCCAGCCATGGAAGCTGCTTGCAGTACACCTGGTCCAACTGCAGCCTCACAGGGAGCCAGTGCCTATGCTGGTGTTTGGAGCTGCCTGCCCCACCATGGCCAGCATGCCTGGCTGTGCACGGTGGCTAGACCTCACACTTATTTGCTCACACACCCCCTCACTGCTCCATACCTGGCTTGCCCTTGACAAATGTGAGATTTGGGCTGGTATTTTAGCGGGTTTAAGCCTTAGGCATTATATTGTTTAGGCTACAGTGAGGGCTTTGGCACAGATGAGGATCTATTTCAGGATAGATGCTTTCCTGTTTCTTTAGCGGAAGGGTTACATTTAACAAACATTTATTAAAGTTTTTAGGACTTTAAAAAAGTCCTGTTCTTAAGACAGGACACCAAAGACTCAACCTGGAGCTGATATTAAGCAAAGGCGTGGGAGGGTTTCAACCTTGTTGTTAGTCCCTTGGGTCATAGGAAAGGTACAGTCCTAGGTTATCAAGAAACGTCGATGGTCAAGGAACTCAGCAAAAACAAAGCTCAGTCAGTGAGTTTGAACTAATGGCTCACAGGCTACTTGTGGCAGCTGCAGTGCTTAGCACTGAACTACGCAAACTAAGCCCTTGGTACCCATGTGTGGGCACCATGAGGATCTTAGCAGACCCTGGAAGGCCATAGAGCACTTAGGAAGCAAGGGTAGTTAATCCAAGGATTCAGGCATAGGGACATATTTTTTTTAACTTCAGTTTTTAAAAAATTTATTTGGTGTATTTAAATTTCAATAAAGGTTTATATAGATTCCATAGCTCCACTGAGGTTTTATCTTTACAGTTTTAGTGCAGTACCTCACTAGTGAATGCTACATTGAATTTTCCAAAATCCATTCTAATTCAGTATTGAGAGGAAATCTATGAAGAGGACAATCATGATGTGTTAAAGCTATTGCATTGATTCAAGTGTCTCCCCAACAAGTATCCTCAAGTTGGTTCTCAATTGATTAATTATGTGTAAGAGGAAAATTTCCTTATGTGGCAGTTAATAATCCCAAAGTGTGAGCCAGTGACAACAGTAAGGGCATACTCTGTCACTAAAGCCTGAGCTCACACTTGTGTAATTCCCCATCCATATCCCAACATGTCCCATATCCCAACATGTCCAAAGACATCATCATCTTAGTTCATTTTGGGTGCCCTGTTTTGTTGCTTTCAAGCATATAGATGTGTGTCTTTGGCATAAAAATGAACATCTCTGAGTTACAGAATAGGATACTGTAGTTTTTAAAAGGTTGCATCTCTTATATTTTTTAAGTAACTCAATATTATTTTTCTTCAAATAAATTTTAATGAAATATGTAATGTATAGAGATATAAAAATATGATTACTTTGACCATTAGAGATTACAGAATTTAGGCCCATGTCTGACACCCTCCCCCAACCCCGCTAGTCCCCATACACACCAGCACCATCCCATCTCCACTCCGTTAGATTCTGAAGGTTAGGAGCAGGGGAGTGGTGAAGGAGGGTAAGGTCTGAGCTTATGAGTTACTTTCTATTAAGCCTTGTTGGGGGAAGAGAAGGTAAGTCAAGTAACTTGCGCATTACTCTCATTGAAAAGGGCATTGAGTCCCAGCCATGACAGCTCTGCTTTCCCAAACATTTCTACTCTTCCTACCCCTGGAAGATCTAAGAGCAGCTTGAATCAGTTGAAATTCTTTTAGTTGCAAGTGACCAAAATACATTCAAAATGACTCAGATTTTAAAGAAGGACTTATTAGCTAATGTAACTGAAATCTCAGAAATAAAATGGGTTTCAAACGTGGCTTAATTTTCCTGCCCTTTCAGGGTACCAGGAGCCTACTTTCTCTCCAGCTCTATATTCCAACTTTCTTAGGTTTGCTTCATGAATGCATGTGGGAGCTCCCCAGCTCCCCCCAAAGAGTTGCTAACTCTATCTGGTTTGAAAGTGGCTAAAGTCTTTCCAGTCTTCACATCTACACAACCCTATTCAACTGAAGTAGGTTTTCACGGTAGCTTCTAGAATATCTGAAAAATACAGAATTGTTTTCTCTAATTCAGGTGCCATAATATACATCTCCTCTTCTACCACTGGGTCTGACTGATTTATCTGCACAGCCTTATATCCAGGTTTATTTCCATAACTCTGTGCCTGCTAGAGTTTAATCCACTTCAAATGATATAATGGAAAATGAATAAGGCAGAGCTACGTCAGAGCAGATACCTAGTTTATAACAAATATAATTAATATCTTGCTTCTCACCATTGGAGAAAAATTTTGTGTTTGACACGCTGCCTTTTCTGGATTTGCCCTCTGAGAAGGTCCCCTTTTTTCCTTTTCTTTCAAGGCAACCTCCCAAGCATTCTGGGGGAATGGAGATTCTGTACAAGCTGTCTTATGTTTGTCTTAAACAAATGGTTCTCAAAGGCAAGGTATTACCCACTGCATGATGCCTTTTATATATTTTCAGGCTTTTTTGATTATCACATTATTGCTACTAGAATTTATTGGGGGGGCCCAGGATTCTACTGCAAACTCATGAAACCCTTTGAGGTTAATTTAATAGACATTGAATTAAACATTTCTAAGTAAGTGTTGACACAACATTCAAAGATGCCTTCACATTTTATTAGAAGATTTTACTTGTATATATTTTCACTTTATTGGCAGTTCATATATATCTTGTAGGCAATAGAATTTTTGTATAGAAAAAATGAAATGACTAGCCGGGCATGATGGTTTGTGCCTACAGTCCCAGCTACTAGGGAGGCTGAGGCAGGAGACTCGCTTCAACCCGGGAGGCAGAGGTTGCAATGAGCTGAGGTTGCACCACTGCACTCCAGCCAGGTCATAGAGTAAGACACTGGGGAAAAAAAAAAAAAAGAACAAAGAAAACTTGAAATAACCCCATTGGGCTGGAAAATGAGACTAACATAGATATAATTAAATGGTTCAAATAGAAATCATTATAGGAGACTGTTAAAAAAATATTAATTTTATTATTATTGAAAGGGAGCAGATGAAAAATAAAGCAATCAGCAAGATGGTATAAAAGGTGGTTTTTTACATAATATAAAGGCCCATATTAAACTCTCTTTTTGGTATGATATAGTCAAAAGGCATTTTAAGAACATAATTTGTTACCGAAGTTGTTTCTGAAGCTGTTTACAATTATAACATAAACTTCTCTTCTCTGTACACTCAAAATACTCAGTAAAATCTACTACATTCATGTATACCCTCATTGATTCTTATTTTATTGGGGAAATAAGATTAGAGAGTAAATTTCACAGCAACAAGCATATATAGAACCAGGATCCCTGAGGTGAATTTTTATAGGTGACCTGAGAATCTGAGTCTATTTTTCCTACGAAAGAATTCAAGAAAACATGCATGAGGCCTTTTACTTCCACAGGACTAACACTGGAATTTCCAGCCAATCTTGATATATGTTCCATAAACTCAAGTTATTTTCTCCACCTCAGAGAATAAATTTGAAAGGACAAAAACTAATTCTATATATTTTTCTTGGAATGGCAGCAAAATTATTTTTAAATGTAGGATGTACCTGCATTAATGTATACCTTCCTTAGCTGTTAAAGCATATAATATTGAACACTATTCTATGGCATAATCAGTATTAACCAGTAATAAAAAGCTTCCACTTCAAAATACATATTAAGCAACAATAGATTTGTATGATGCTACTAGTCATGTATCTAAGATTTATATTATTTCCTCTCTTAAAGAAGTAGATATATCACAACTTCTTTTATCTTCTGATACTGGGTTGATGAAGAAGCAGAACTTTTAAGAGACATTCTTTCTTATGGCAGCTTCATTTATACCTTTTAACATCTGTATAAATGTAACCAATCTTTTACAGTTTTAATTTTTTTTATTCTTTATCCACAACCGTCCCTTAACTGTGAACATTCAATGTTTCACTGTTGTCTAAACCCCCCAAATCCAAGAAATCTAAAACAAACAAACCACACATATACCCTGCAAATGTGTTTCTTCTACTCTTGTTTTCAGAATCAAAACAAATGTGAACAGATTCTGAAACCTTGTATATTCTCCTTCAACTCATCTATATATGCATTCTGTCATCAAATGCCACTAACTTATGCCAATAACTGCTATTGTTGGGTAATTTGGAAATATTTTCTTCAATCTGACTTCACAAGCAGAACTTTATTTTTACTCCCCACTTCTTCTACATTAGCCCCCTCACATACCCATACCCATTGTGCGTGCACACACACACACATCTGTTACTACTAAAATTTACTTTTACAGCAGTCCCTCGTTGTGGGTGATTTTGCTTTCTTTGGTTTTTAGTTATCCACAGTCACTTGCAATCTGAAATATTAAATGAAAAATACCAAAAATGAACAATTCATAAGTTTCCAATTGCATGCCATTCTGAGTACAGTGATGAAGTCTCTCGTTCTTTGGCTGCATCCCGCCAGGGAGGTGAATCCTTCCTTTGACCAAGTCTACTCATTGTCTATGCTACCCACTCTTCATCACGTAGTAGCCGGCTTGGTTATCAGGCAGACTGTCATGGTAAGGCAGTGCTGTATTCAAGCCACTATTATTTTACTTAATGGCCCCAAAGTGCAAGTGTAGTGAACCTGGCAATTCTGATATACTAAAGAGAAGCCATAAAGCTCATCCTTTAAGTGAATAGGTAAAAGTTTTTGACTTCATGAAAAAGGAAGAAAAATGATATGCTGAGGTTGCTAATAACTACAGGCAGAACAAATTTACCTATGAAATTGGGAAGGAGAAACAAATTTGTTTTAGTTTTGCTGTTGCACCTAAAACTGCAAAAGTTATGGCCACAGCGTGTGATAAGTGCTTAGTTAAGATGGAGAAAGCATTAAATTTGTGGGTGGAAGACATGAACAGAAATGTGTTCCAGTTATGGCAATGGTTGTGCCAGAAGGCATTGAGCCTATATTAAGATTTTAGCCATTTACTACAAGTAAGGAAATGGTTATGCAGATTCAGAAATAAGTTTGCCCAGAAAAATGTGAAATTATTGAAGAGGCTTCATCTGCCAATTCAACTTTATTATGAGTATGTATGCATAGGAGAAAACATAATGTGTATAGATAGATAGACAGATAGATAGATTGATCAATCGATAGATAGATAGATAGATAGATAGACAGACAGACAGACAGATAGATAAGGTTTGGTACTATTCATGGTTTCAGGTATCCACTGGAGGTGGGGGGTCTTGGAATGTATCATTTGTAGATTAAGAAGGGACTACTGAACTATTAAAATCTTAAAATCCTTCGAGAATAAGTTGAAATTTTACTTTTTAATTGATGACTCCCTTCAATGTTTTGCTCATTTTAATATGCCATTATAGACACTGAATAAATAATAGAAATTATGTCATGCTTTTTTCAAAGGACACTCCAGCCTCATAATATTTTCTTAATTTTACTGATCCTTTTCCTTGTACCTATCATTCTTTACTGTATAGTTAATTGGGGAAAGCATAGGCTTTATATTAAATGACAAGTAAGAGAAAGACAGGAATTCAATATATTTAAACTGAAGTATAATTTTAAGAGCTTGTTAAGAATTTTAAAAATTCAGAGTGAATATTCAAAATATAATAACTACAAAAATGTAATGAACTCTTTTTCATAAAGTTGTTTTGCAGATCTTGAAGCTATGCTTATCAAATTTCTTTCTGTTGAATGAATTTTTAAAAAATAGGACCATGCTATTTTTAACACCACAATATAGCTATTGACTGTTTTTAATATTTAGCAAGTTATTACGAAAAGAGTTTGCTGTTATAATAGAAAGAAGAGGAACATAATTAAACAACTCTATGACAACTATACCAAGAAATGAAGGCAAAAAATAGTCAATTTTAAGCCAGAACTGAAAGCTTTGTTATAACTTCTCAGAACGAACAAGATGTTCTTTCAAATGAGGTGTATACTTCTTCAATTTCCTGACATTCTGTGAGTCATGATTTATTACTTTAAGGCCTTTTGTAAAATTTCTGAGCTGATTTCACAGAAGTAGACTTTCGTTTTCATTTTGTGACCTTGCAGATCTCTTATAAAAAGGATGCAATTCATAAGGTAAAAATAGAACAAATTGATTTTGAAAATGGGGATGTCTGTATCTACACATGCAAGTCCCTAGATTTAAGTAATTGTTCTTTGTGTCACTTTGCTTTCAATTTAAATAGTCCAATTATTTGTATTAATCAGGTCTTTATTGCCATAACCTAATATGATAAAAGAATTAACTAGATCACTAATTGGAATTTTTGTCCTTCAATATATAGCTACAAGAAATCATTTTTAGAAAACTAATACCAATTATTTACATGTTTTATATGCAAGTAGTTAAGCATTATATATTTTTAAATAACCTACAAAAGTCTACGTTTTTATAGATATAATTTTTTATGTTGTTGGTGGTGTTGTCTTCAAATTGTGTAATTACAAATGCATTGCACAGAAGTAACTCTTAAAACAGTTCTCCCCCTAGGGACTATACCTATGGTGTAAATGGACCTGGCATTTAATTGTTCCTTTAGTTTTTTGAACAAGTGTGACTGCCCTGAGACTTGCATTTGAAAAATATCAAGTTCTGGGACAAACATGTGAAGTGGAGGGTGTGATTTCCACTGCTACCTTGTTATCTTAATCAGACTAGCTCCTCGTATATGCTTAGTCAGACCATAATCTACTTTAATAGTAGTAGGATCAAACAAGTAGAGCTGGTATTTTCTATTCCTGTTCACACAATTCTATAGGGTAATTTTTAAAAATATTCCAAAAAGGGGCGTATGTTAAAATGTTAGAAAGCACAAAGGAAAACAAAAATCAGAATTTATTACCAGTCACTCACTCTTGGGATGCTTCTGGATCAATCTAGAATAGTGGGCAATTATACCACCCAGGGTTTATGGACAATATCTGGATAAATTCTGTTGTCACAACTAAGTGAGGAAAGGGGAGACTTCCCACTGGCTTTTGCTGGGTGGGCACAGATAATTCTGCTAAATATCTCACTAGGCACAGGATAGTCTGCCACAACAAGGAATTATTCAGTCTGAAATGTCAGTAGGTTAAGGCTGAGAAACCCTAATCTAGAGAAATAAGAAGTATTTGGCTAACCAAGGGAAACATTCTAGGTCCTAGGAATAAATGACAATTTTTATATCCATGTTTGCATTTTTAGTGCAACTAAAAGAAAAATCTTGGGCAGGAATGGTGGTTTACTCCTGTAATCCCAGCACTTTGGGAGGAAGAGGTGGCAGGTCACTTGAGGTCAGCAGTTCGAGACTGGCCTGGCCAGTCTCTGGTGAAACCTCGTCTGTATTAAAAATAAAAAAATAAAACAGTCAGGCATGGTGGCAGGTGTCTGTAATCACAGCTACTGGGTAGGCTGAAGCAGGATAATCGCTTAGTTGGGAGCAGAGGTTGCAGTGAGCAGAGATCGTGCCACCGCACTCCAGTCTGGATGACAGAGTGAGACTCAGTCTCAAATATATACATATACATATATATATATATATACATATATATATACACACACACACACATATATATATATACACACACACATATATATATACACACACATATATATATATTTATCATTTGACCTTTGGAGACACAGCTGAATGATAGCCACAGTGGCAGAGTCCTTTCATATCTTGGGTTCTGTATCAGTTTGGAGCTTTTGGCTGCAGGTAACAGAATTCCTCATCCAAACTGGATTAAACATTAGAGAAGATTTGTATTTTACACACAGATCCAGTGGTGGTATGAATCAGAGTTAGCTGACTCAGCTCGTCAAGGACCACTTTTTCCCCCTGCTTTCAAGGACCACTTTCTCCCCCTGGTCTATGGTCTGTCATCCACCATATTAGAGCATTCTAAGATTCATTTCCCTCCAATCACGAAATACATGTCTAGTCTCTTGGCCTGATCGGTCGTTTACGTCACTTGCCTATGTCTAGACCAATTGAGGTAGTGTGAAATAAGATGGGAATTCATAATAATTAATTTAAGAACAGTGGTTAGATAAGAGAGATAGTAGGAAGGTAAGATATCTAATAGATATCTTAAATTAAAAACTCTCATAGAGAACTAAATTTCTATTGCAATTCTACTATTCCATAAGAAACCCCACAACTGACTTCAATAATTTCTCATGTCACTACATAGCAACATCCATTTCTTTTTCCAGAAAACTAAGAGCAATCCTTGATTCCTCTGTAGCTCCCACACTGATACAGCACTTTCCAGCAATGCTGCTTAATGTATTTTTCTATATTTAATATCAGTTTTTCTCTACCTACTTCTTTCCACATCTACTAATTTCATTCTCTCCTAAGACACCTGATCTCCTGAATGAGCTGCAATGTTAGGCAGAGGAAATCACTGGCAAAGTGACTCTGAGCTTTGATTGAGGTTGATATATATGAAGGACAAAATAATGAAGGACTGTATACTTGAAACAGTGGATTTTCAACTCTAGATCTTAACACAAATACTTTGTTCTTGTCCTTCCAATCTCAGTAAAAATATTACCTCCTTTGAGAAGCTTTCTCTGAACACTTAATCTAAAAATACTCCCTTGCTCCAAAAGATCTCTATCTCAATTGTTTTATTTGTCTGAATACTTGTCACTCTTTAAAATTATTTTGCTTGTTTTCTGTAGTTACTTCTTTATTTACTGTATTTCTTATGAGAATGGAAGAAGCATGAGATTATAGACCTTGTCTATGGTATTTGTAACTCAATTGATGGACTAGAATATCACCAGGACCTGGTGGGTACTCAAATACCAATTTATTGCATGAATAAATAATAAAATGACTATTCTGGAATGATTTAGAAAACTGAATATCTATCTCTAGCCTTTATCCTTTGTGAAATATTTCTCTCATTTATGTTCTATATGCTCATCCATCCATTCATTCAGGTATGCATGCATATTTGAGGAAGCAAAAGGAGAGAAAAATGAAGTATCCAGTGTAATTTGATTTTCAGTATTACAATCTCCAAGGCAGGTCTTCATTCTCAAAGACCATTTAAACCCTCACCTGCCTCACTTTCTTATCAGAGAGAGTTCTTTCATTACACATCAATCAACTAAGAGGGCATAATAACCATGAATATGAGTAGTTGTAACCTTTAGAGTATTTGAATCTTGATCACAAATAGATACTGCTGAATAGTGAAGAATTTCCCCAGAACATAGTACATATACAAATATGTAATTATATTAACATTGGGCATAAAATTATTTCCAAAAAATATCTAAATTCAGTGTTAAGGAGAAAAAAGCATTTTACTATACAGTAGTTCCTGGTTGCACAGTGTCATGTAGAAGAAGAATAGAGAAAATCAATTCTTCAAATTTTCAGTAATAAAACTGATTATATATATATATATATATATATATATATATATAGTTAATGTTTTCTATATATATTCTATATATAGTTAGTGTTTTCTACTTTTATTAAGGGTATTTTTTAAAAATCTGATTAATTCATTGACAAAAATACCTTTGCCATTCAGTTTTGTGGGAATCCTTCACCTTGACAACAAGATTTTGGACAAGAGGAAGAGGAGTATAGTTGTCATCAACCATGTGGTGGAGAGACAATAGACTTATTCTGGGTAACAAAATTAACTTATTTCCTTACTAAACCTGATACAGCTTGGTGTTAATAGTGTCTTACACAAGGAAGTAGTGGAGGTGGGGGAAGCAAAATCAGAAGAGAAAACTGAACAAATGCCCCAGATTTCTTCTTGGGTAGTCAGGGACATGGCCCATGGCCTGGGTGTGGTTCACATGCAGGATGGATCTGACTTAAAGCTGAGGGTATAAATAAGGGACAATCCAAAGTTATGTTCTTGCCAGACAGGTTTAGGAAAACACACAAATATGTCTGAACAATCATATCTAAGAAGACCACTCCAGGCAAAGTAGCAAAATCAAATCTGAAATGCTTCAAAAAAAAAAAAAAAAAAGAAAGAAAGAAAGAAAGAAAAAGAAAAAAATGGACCAAAACAGGAATAGTGGAAGTAGGAGAAACTGAAGGTGAAAGCTCGATAGAGAAGCAGGAAAGAAAGAAAATATATTACAGTGAGTTTGCATCTCCACCCAAATGAATTTAATAGATTGTATGTAGAAAAAATGACCTTAGTCAGCTGACCTAAATATCCCAGTTTCTCTGGACAGAATACTTTTCTACAAATGGGCATTTACTCAAGTAGTATGAAACCTATTTCTTTTGCGTGTATTGCAGTAGGTGCTAGTAGAAAAGAGTCTCTCTTTTTTAAGATCACAAACTAAAAGGATTCAATGAGCCTGAAGCTATAAAAGACTATTTATCATGCGTGGGACATTTTCTGGAGAATGGAACTACTGCATAGGAAAGCAGAAGTGAAGACTGGAGAGAGTAAGAGAGATGCTTGATGAACCAAACCAACCTTTGGTCAAGCATCATATCTCATAGCCACGAATTCAACCACCTTCCTTTTTTTCTTGGCTTACACTAATTTTTGTTTTAGTTATGCCACTTCTAGTGAGTTGTTATTGTTTGGCATATAACTTTGAATCATTGTAATTCTATTTGTTGGAGCAGTGGTAAAATATTTTTACATTTTTATGTAGTTTATTATTTTTATCACATATAGACTCAGATTTATAATTATTGGGTTGACCTTTAATAAATAATATGTTTTCTTCTTATGGCTAGAAAGCTGAAACTGGATCCTTTCCTTACTCCTTATACGAAGATTAATACAAGATGGATTAGAGACTTAAATGTTAGACCTAATACCATAAAAACCCTAGAAGAAAATCTAGGTAGTACCATTCAGGACATAGGCATGGGCAAGGACTTCATGTCTAAAACACCAAAAGCAACGGCAGCAAAAGCCAAAATTGACAAATGGGATCTAATTAAACTAAAGAGCTTCTGCACAGCAAAAGAAGCTACCATCAGAGTGAACAGACAACCTACAGAATGGGAGAAAATTTTTGCAATCTACTCATCTGGCAAAGGGCTAATACCCAGAATCTACAAAGAACTCAAACAAATTTACAAGAAAAAAACAAACAACCCCATCAAAAAGTGGGCAAAGGATAGGAACAGACATTTCTCAAAAGAAGACATTCATACAGCCAACAGACACATGAAAAAATGCTCATCATCACTGGCCATCAGAGAAATGCAAATCAAAACCACAATGAGATACCATCTCACACCAGTTAGAATGGCAATCATTCAAAAGTCAGGAAACAACAGGTGTTGGAGAGGATGTGGAGAAATAGGAACACTTTTACACTGTTGGTGGGATTGTAAACTAGTTCAACCATTATGGAAAACAGTATGGCAGTTCCTCAAGGGTCTAGAACTAGATGTACCATATGACCCAGCCATCCCACTACTGGGTATATACCCAAAGGATTATAAATTATGCTGCTATAAAGACACATGCACACATATGTTTATTGCAGCACTATTCACAATAGCAAAGACTTGGAATCAACCCAAATGTCCATCAGTGACAGACTGGATTAAGAAAATGTGGCACATATACACCATGGAATACTATGCAGCCATAAAAAAGGATGAGTTTGCATCCTTTGTAGGGACATGGATGCAGCTGGAAACCATCATTCTTAGCAAACTATCACAAGAACCGAAAACCAAACACCGCATGTTCTCACTCATAGGTGGGAACTGAAAAATGAGATCACTTGGACTCGGGAAGGGGAACATCACACACTGGGGCCTCTCATGGGGAGGGGGGAGGGGAGGAAGGATTGCATTGGGAGTTATACCTGATATAAATGATGAATTGATGGGTGCTGACGAGTTGATGGGTGCAGCACACCAACATGGCACAAGTATACATATGTAACAAACCTACATGTTATGCACATGTACCCTAGAACTTAAAGTATAATAAAAAAATTTAAAAAAAGATAAATAAATAATAATATGTATTCTAAAAGTAACTTATGATATCTCTTATCTTCTTATTCCTATGAAAATATTTAGGGAAGAATTTGACTCCTTGTGTTCATTGTACCCGTATCTTTTGATAGCTCATTAGGATATCAGAAGATATTCTAATTTTTTTCTGAATGTTTAGTTTAAAAGTATGGATTTTAATATTTCACTGGTTTTATAAAACTTCTATTTTATAATTTTTTCCCCAAATATATATATATGGGGAAATATATATATATACAATTATTTATATAAATAATTTTTATAAATTAAAATTATATATAATTATATAAATTTATTTATTATATATAAATATAATTGCTGGTATGTTTACAGTTATTATTTAAAGGTCCTGTGAATCAGATGATCAGATGTTCTGGGACACTATAATTGCCTGTTCTGATTTCACTTGAAAGGTTTTCAAAATCTTCTTCTTAGAAATGTCCTTCACAAGGTAAGGATGAAATTGAGCTTCTGTGTATTTTAAGATGCTATCATTCAATTACTGTCTTTTCCTGACTGTTTGGTATGTACCTTTGTGTGGTATCCATGGTGCTAACTCACCAGTTCTGCTTTACAGAGGAGAACAAATTTTAAAAGCTTCACTCACCTGAAGGTAAACATTTCTGGTATACTTTCTGTTTCTGGACAAAGATATCCTGTAAAAATAGTTTTCCACCAAACATGAGACTTTCTCAAGCTCACTTTCATTCATGAAGCATAGACTAGAAAAATATAATTAAGAGCCAAAGGGTTTCAGAAAGGCTTACCTTTGTCCATGCCTCCTTGACTGATATTCATTCACATATATGCTCAGTAAAAACCCAAGCAAGCCTGGTTCTATAACTTTGAAATGGTTTGATTATTTCAGTGAAGATTGGGATATTACACATTATAACAAAAAGCATGAACACTATGGTTACCAGAAGTTTAGGTTCCAAACTTTGTAATAGAAATAAATACAGATCGGAGGATTGCTGGAGGCCAGGAGTTCCAGACCAGCCTGGTCAACATAGTAAGACCATGTCTCTACCGAAAATTTTTAAAAATTAGCCGGGATAGTGGCACATATCTACAGTGCCAGCTACTCAGAAGGCTGAGGTGGGAGGATGGCTTGAGCCCAGAAGATGGAGGATGTAGTGAGCTGTGATCATGTTACTGCACTACAGCCTGGGTGACAGAGACAGACCCTGTCTAAAAAAAAAAAAGAAAAAGAAAAAAGAGAGAGAGAGAGAGAGAGAGAGAGAAATACTGTGCTGTAATATTGTTTACTTACTTCTTTTTTTACTGACCACTCTTTTTGTTGAACTTCATAACAACTTTTTAAATCTTCCAAAAGCTGTAAACATGCGTCTTGTTATTCTAAGCCAGAGGTTTGCAAATTATGTCCCACAGGGCAAATCTGGCTCATATCCTGTTTTGGAAACAGAGTCTTATTGGAACAGAGTCTTGCCCATTTGTCTGTGGCTCTTACCTCCCTATAATAGCAGAGTTGAGTAGTTGCAAAAGAAACTATGTGGCCTACAAAGCCTAAAATATTTATTATCTGGCTCTTTTCAGAAAAATTCTGCCAACTTCGCTCTAACTGGTTACAAAATACTCAGGAGCTAACTTTTCTTTTATGTGGTTGGCATGATTGCTATATTTTTCTCAGAAACTGTCTGGCTTTATAACTCAAACACCGCCTCTTTAATATATACATCTGTATGTAAGCATTTGTGTTATAATTACTATTAGTAAAAAGTAGAAAGAAAAATAAGCACAATAATGTTCCATTTTATTTATATCTTAAGATATCCAAGGTTAATATAAATTATATTTAAGGTTGATGTATGCAACTATAATTATTATATGATAAATATAGAAAATATGTTGCTCAATACATTAAAAACAATAAATTTTGTTTACATGTTCCTAGTGGATACTGAATACTACATTATAATATTTTATTTTAATCTTTCTATATTTATTTAAACTGTAGAGTATTCATAGTATGTATTAAATACAGAAGATTTTCATAAATAGCATTAATAATTTTTAAGTATTGCATTCATTATCATTCAATTAAATTTTGTTTTTCCATAACATGTGTTTCCATAATTGAAATGATGATACCTGGGAAAATATTATTTATTCTACATATAACATTTTACAGATGTAAATAATATATATGGAAAGGTCAAGCTGAATAATTGATAGTTGTCTACAGAGATTAGTATCATTTTCGATAATTTCTTGTTAATATTGATTGTTTATAAATTAATAGATATTAAAATTTTAATCCAAATTTATACCTATAATGAATACTTAAAATACTTCTAGCCTCAGAATATGTCTTATGTTCAGATTTTGAATTGGATTATTCCTAAATTTTCTAACTTATCTGTACTTTTACCATACAAAATTTGATATGAAGTATATTCTTAGAGTGAGACCTCACTGAACCAGATAATATTACTTAAAATAATGTTAGAATGATTAAGACATTATTTACATTATATGAAAATGGAAATTCTAATTTTTTCAGTCATAATTTAAATTTTCTTGATGTTACTGTATTAAGAAACTCAATTTTTAAAGTGACACTCCAGGTTTTTTATATTACATGTTTCTCACGATTAATTTTGGAAGAGATAACTTTATTTTTTTTCTGTCTTCAACAATTTGTCAATAAAATATAATTTTTGCCTGAATAGCATCACTTTCTCCAGTATCAACTCCAATATAATTTAAAGAAGATTAATTGACATATCCACTGAAAATTGTATTTGATAATCTAATTTTAGAGTTTGAAACTCATTATAAGACAAATTTTTCCTTTCATAGAAAAGAAAAATCAAATGACTTGTATAGTAAACAAACAATAATATTGTTCTTATTTCATATTTAAAATAGAAATACATAAATTTTAAATAAACATAATCATGTTGGTTTAGGTTGATACATTGCCACACTTTCTGAAAGCACTTTCTGAATATTATTATTCATTATGATACTATTATTTACTTCTTCTGTGGAGGGCTGTTATTATCTTAGAATTATAAAAATGGATGTTTGTGGCAACTATGTAATAAATGGAGTTTTAGTCTATGTTCAAATCCCAAGAATAAGCATCACCCAGTGATTATTTCCTCTGTTCTTGAGTAATAAGTAAAATAGACATTCTCAGCAATAGGCAGAATTTTCACACTGGTTCCCTGACTCATGCACTGAGTGCCATTATGTACATCGTTAGCAACATTGCTTCCTTGTGTGAACTGCAGAAATTAGGTAGGGAGTGTTACGGTCTCCATGTTTGTGTTCCCCCAAATTCGTATTTTGAAACTTAAACTAGATGCCAATGCATATGATTTTCTGAAACTGGAAGAAAAGCCAAAACCAGATACCCATGGTGTTAATTTAGGAGGCATGAAAGCTGTGTGGAGCAGAAATTTATAAGCTTACTACAACAGTTTTAGAAATGAAATCCTTTTCCTTTATGCGTTGTATTTAGGTGTTTATAAGGAAAATACAGAAAAGGAAAGCCTTAAAATGTTAAACTTACTTGTTATGTCAATTGTTTATAACATAGGTCATTCTAAAGGTCACATGAACTGTGTTTTTCGTACTTACTAAGAACAAACACATTTCTAGGGCATTCTACACTCCCTTGGTCTATCACATAAAGTATAATAGCACGGTCTTGGAAAATATCTTTCGTTTTGACAAATGAACATGTCTAAGGGGTCACATGCAGATAAGCAGGTGTGCTTGAAAATTGTGTCACACTTGAGAATTAGCTATTTATTAATGCATCCTTCTCCATGTTCCTCCATGTTGCTTATTTATTGATTTGGAAAATTTGTTAGATATGATAAATATCATTAATTGTGATTCCACTAATTTATAATGTTATTTTGCCTAAGGAAGTTGACATTTTCTTCATTTGTCAGTTCTTTCTTTCCTATTTCTTTCTTTTCATCATTTCATTCCCTAATGGTTCTTCCCTCCCCTTGTTTACTTTTCCCTCTCTTGCTTCCATGCTTTACTGCACTTTTTCATAAATAGTACATAATTTTTCCAAAATATTTGAAATTCTTTTATAATTGTAATTATTGATAGTATTCTAGATCATTTACATGCCAATTAATTTTATCAATCTTTTCAAAACTAATAAGCAAAATATAATGAATATGTAGTTTGCCAAGATTAAATTATTATTACACTAAAATTAAGTGTAAGTACTCTTAAACATTCAATTGTTTAACTTTTTTCATAAGAGAAAGTTATTTATAAACTGCTTCATTCTGTTACAAGTAATGTGCTTTTCCTAGATTCTAAAATATTGCACTTTTAACTCTTCAATTACAATAGTAATTGTAAATTACTTCAAGATAACTTTTATCAGGATTTCTAATGCTGAGATAATTTTGCAGATCATCAGAATATTGCAAAAAATTCATCAGTAAGTTAGCCAGATCTTTCGACAAATGTATTGAATAGAAGCCTAATAAAAAACATTACTCAATATATTTATTGAGAGATACTGGCTAACTTACTTTTTAAAAAGTTAAAGGCAGATTTTTTAAAAGTTGACTAATTAATAGAACTATAACTCAGTGTTAAACTAATTGTTTCTTCTATTCAAGTATGTTTCTTGAAAATGGCTTATCTCTTTGTGTTCATTGAATTACTTTTCTTGATATGCACTGTCTTATTGTTACATACCAGATACTACTATTTTAAATACTCACAAGCTTTTCATCATTAAATAATCCTACTATGTGTGGATTAGGAAATTAGGAAAAGTACCTAATATGGTACTTTTACAGATTAGAAAATTAAGGATCATGTAGCTACTGTATCTTATCTGAGTAAGTGAAAGTAAGTGACAGTTAGTAAGGATAGAGCTGGTATATGAGACTAAGTCTAACTCTAAAGCTTAATTTCCCATCTCCTAATTTGTATTTTGAAAATAATATGTGAAAATAAAACATAATTTTGATATATTTAATTCATTTTAGTATTTTTGATAATATTTTATTAATAGGTATGCATATTTGCATGTATATGCATATATAAACAAATATACACATTTATATAAATATATATGTTTATCTATGTGGACACATAAATAAGTTATTCTGAAGTGTTGGTAACAAAAGGAAAAAACTCAGGTAATTTTATTTCATGTGCAGACTTCAGCTTGCTGTTAGCAGTGATTATTGTAAAGTATTAAATTATAATTCATTCAGCTTGAATTATTCAAATAATGATAGAGTTGCTGAAGGAAGTCTGTTGCATTTCCTAATGCTTACAAGAAAATATAGTACATTGCCATGCACTTGTCTTATTCACATTATTTACTAATTTATAACCAAGCAGCGATTTATCAATTAAGTCATTTATCATTGTTAGGATTTTGTAACTGCATCTTTTCTATTGCAAGATATACTTTTATCAAGATTATTTATGTCTAGAAGTTATATGGGAAGATTCTGAAAAATACAATCAATTGCATTGTCAGCATGGAGAATATTGACTGAAACAATTATTTAGTTGAACTTTGGAATGATTTGCTCTTCATGTGCTTAATAGTAGTAGCAAGGCTAGAAACCAGCATTTATGAAGTACTTTCTGTTTTGCAGGCACTATTCGCAGAGTTTTTTCTTAAACAAACTAATGTAAATAAAAATAATTAGCTCAGTCTTATTAGTAAGTACAGTAGTAGTATTTTCTGTTTTACATAGAAATTAGTAAAGAAAATGAGTCTCACATCTAGAAAATGATAGTAATTGTCTATTCACATGTACAGATTAACCAAAATCAATCTGTTACCAACAGTTCAAAAAGAAACCTATTTTCATGATAATATTTCAATTTCATTTATTTCACTTAGCTATTTAATATATAAATGTTATGTGCCAGACACTAGTACATTCAATGTTAAAGACACAACATTAACCAAAATAGTACAAAACATTTTCTCACATAAACTTAATATCCTAAAGTTAGAAATAGACACTAAACTTTACCTATATATGTATCTATATCTATATCTAATATATATGCCAGATAGTGATAAATGCCATGAAGAAACCAATGTTGAGTAAAAATATAGAAAACTACATTTGGAGGCTGCCTTTTAAAAAGGAGGTCTGGAAGGGTAATGAGGTATTCTCTAACAAAGTGACATAGGAGCAGATAACTGAGGGAGGTGAGAGAGGGGGCCATGAATCTATCTACAGCATGAACAATCCAAACAGGTGAAAACTCATGCAATCCTGATGTGTGCTCATGTTTGACATGCCTGAAGAACAGCAAGGAGGCCTGTAAAACAGGAGCTGATAAAAGACTAAGTCAGGATGCAGGCAGTGGCCAGATTATGTTTCTTTGTAAACCATCAAATCAACAGGCTCTTAAAAGACTTGGATTTTTACCCAGAGTGATATGTAAGGCACAGGAGCATCTTGATGAGATAAATGTTTATAATTGCCTTTTATTTTAAGTGAAACACTCTTACTGTTTTGCTGCAAATGGAGTCTAGAGGAGTAAGGGTGTAAACAGGGAATGTTAAGTTAGTCTTTTATAATAGTCCAGGCAAGCAATAATAGTGGGCTTGGACCAGAGTGATGTTAGTTGGGGTAGTTAAGTTATATAGGTTTGGTTATGCTTTGATGATAGACCCAAGAAGATCTGCTGATATGTGGGTGTTAAAGATAGACAGAATTTGGGTATGGCTCTACAGTCATAGGCCTGAGCAGAAGAGTGAATGGAGAAGCCATTTATTCAGATGAGAAAGATTGTAGTCGAATCAAGTTTAGAAGAGAAAATTATTTAGTTTAGGTCATGTTGAGTTATAAGTATCTATTAAATATGTACATATTTCAAGTAGGCAGTCAGATATATGAATCAGAATTTGAACTTCAGGTAGACTTTTGAGTCATAAATAGGTAGTACTGTATTTAAAGCCATAAAATATGGTGAGATCCATTGTAATTGAGTGCACATATGACAAAAAAAAAAAAAAAAATGCCCAAGAACGGAGAGCTGTGTCACCATCTTACCCTTTAGAGAAAGAGAAGATGAGCAGGAAGAGAAGCAATCCACAAGAGACTATGAAGGAGTTTCCAGCAAGGTAGAAGGATAATCAAAAAGAGAATGGTGTACTTTTGATAAAAATTGCAAAAGTGTTTTAAAGAAGAGGAAATGATATGCTGACATAATTTTAAAATTGCTGGAAAGTGTCCATTGGATTTAGCTATATGAAGATCTTGATGACTAACAAGTGGAGTTCAGAGGAGAGGTAGAATTCAGTGGGATGAAATCAATATGTTGACAGCAAGTTTAGGCAACTGTTCTATTTTTTAAAAACTTTATCAAAGTGTATTTTCTACATCATAAAGTAGACAGTAGTTTTGAGTGTTGATGTAAATGGGAATGTTGCTGTAAATTGGAGAAGCAGCTGGACTATAATATGAGGTGGGGGGAGGTGGGTTTCTAAATTTTAATTAATTAATTAATTAATTTGTTTTTAAGATGGCAGAGATTTCAGTATGTATATGATGATGTGAATGAACCACGACATTTATACAGAACAGAAAAACGTGCAAAGAGCAAAACTCAAAAGTGTGTGCAGTAGAGGAGATAGTATACAGGGCAGACGTTGAGAAGTTAGCTTTATCTAAGAGGAAAGACAATGTACCTTCTTATAACAGGAAGGAAGGTAGCGTATGTAGGTAGAGATGCAGATCAGTGGGTATAGTTGATGGTGGAGTTTTTGTAAAGCCTCTACTGATTGGTTTCATTTTCTCAATGAAGCTTAAAGCAAGGTCATCAACTAAAGGTATAAGTGTCTGTGTGTTAATGGGGTAGGATCTCTGGAAATTTGACTAGAGAGAAGACAATATGAAATAGTCCTTGAGAGAATGAACTAACTAAGAAAATGATGGCTTGATAGCGCCAAGTTTCCATCTGAAATTAGAGGTCATGAACTTAAAATAACGTTAATCAGCACAGTTGGACAATTTCTCTAATCACATTTAGAGGTATAGGAGTATGTTCAAGTAGGAACTGAATTAGATTTGACCAGGTGTTAGTCTAGGTATGACTTTGCCCAAGAAGTGGGCAAGGAGGAGGACAGAAACTGAGGACATTAGAGTAAGTGAAAAAATCAGCCACAAAAAGACAAATACTGCATGATCTGGTTGATATGGAAAATAAAAAAGTTAATCTCATAAAAGCAGAGTGGAATGGTGGTTACAAGAGGCTGGGGATGAGATATAAAATTACAATTAGACAGCAGGATTAAATTCACGATATGTATTGCACAGCATGATGGCTATAGTTAACGAGGATATAATGCATCATTGAAAATGCTAAAAAAGTGGGTGTTAAACGTTCTCACTGCAAAAGTGATAACTATGTGAGGTCATGCATATTTTAATTAGCTTGGTTTAACTATTCTGCAATGCGTATATACCCCAAAACATCACAATAAACACAAACAAGATTATTCGTCTATTTAAAGTAACAATAAATAAATAGATTTGAAAACTAAAAAAAAAAAAAAAAAAAAAAAGACACTGAGAATGTCTCCTAAGGAGGGATTATAATAATGTTCTATGGAATTTAAACTGAGTAAAAAGACACTGAGATCCTGAAGCAGGGGAGGATCAATGAAAAGCTTGGAGTCAATAACTTAGAGATCCTGATACCATCAAAATAGTTCATACAGGCCTTTCATAAATAGGAAAAAGGTGACTTGCCAACTTTTAGTTCAACCTTAAAAAATATGTCTTCCAGTTAGCTGCAGAATTTCATTTTCTTAATGTCTGTGAATCAATTGATTTCAATGATTCTAAATAAATCGTGATTTTTGCCTGAGGTGTAAGTTCTACTTCTGTATGATTTTTTGCTGAATAGGGCTACTTGGATTGCATGTGAGGAATCAGTAATTTTTGTATCTTTCAAAAATAAGCATGCTTTTGAAAGCACTAGGGTAACATGGAACCTATGGTAATTATTTGCAATAGTGTTGAGTAGCACATTCAGAATTTATGCAGCAGAAACTTTTAGCTTGAATGAATTAAAGCTTTTGGATTTGAAAACCTGTCTGCTTCTTAATATAATCAGATATGTGAGTCTCTGTAAACTTTCTTTGCTTTCAAAGGCAAACATAACTAATAATTTCTGTAAAGGTCTTGAATCGTTCCAACATCTGTTCTTGGTTTACTATAAAAACCATGTCTCTGATCTCATGTGTTGAACTACTGTATGTTTGCCACTGTCTATTTCCTGTGAAAAAATACATCGAACAATAATAGCTTTTGTTCCTAACGTTCCAACCACTAAAACAGCTGAACAAATAACATCCATGCTTTCATTTGGAATAATTTATTCCATGTACATGTTTATGCAGAGTCATTTGGCTTATTGGATGTTTCATCATTTAAAAATCAAATCTCAGAATTTTAGACTACTGAAAACTCTGGTCTAATAGTTTCCTCATGTTTATAGTAATTCTCTTAACAGCATTTCCTTCCTAATTCATCATCTTATTTTGTGTAGGGTTTGGTATATGAGTAGAAGTGGTCAAAAATACCCTGCATTAACAAAGTTAGTGAAAATTTCCATTCGAGGCCACACATTTTGCAAATAACATTAAAAGATTAAATAATTTGGCATTTAAGCCATAAAAGTAACTATTTATGTACTTTTGTTGCCTAAAGAAATAATAACTATACAGTAACAATGATACAAATTATAATACATTTGTTTTAACTCAACATTCTCCAGATGACTTAATGATAGAGCAGCAACACAGAGCAGGCCTCCACTTCCATTCCACAAAATATCTTAGTACATAAACTGTACTAGCCCAGACATGGAGGACGTTTTGCACTGATTAACTAAGACAGATAAAAAAACACTCATTAAAAGTTAGAAAAACAAGTTATTTAAAAGTCAGTTTTAAATCATTTGCAGTGCCACCAGTTTGGAATTTTTTTAACACACAAGTTTTTTTATTTCTAAAAATTTGGAATAATAATTTAGAATCCATTTACCACAACATCCCACTGAAAGCCAAAAATTTGCAGTGGGTCATTCAGCTATACAGTTGATTCAGTGTTTAATAACAGGCTACCTAGAAGGCTCGAGATACCTAATGTTTTCAATTTGCATTTGCATATTATAATCGATAAATAAAATGAGTTTAAGTTTTAAGGTTTGAGTTTTAAGGTTTTAAGGTTTAAAGTTTTAAGGTTTGAGTTTGAAATGCCAGCATTTGGTAGGTTAATATTTAATCGGAATTCCACTACCTGAAAGAATAACTACTTTCTTGGTTGTAGTGTGTTCTAGTTCAGGCAATAATGAAATTATGACTGTATTACTTTGCTAGAGTTGTCATAACCAAGTACACACACTGGATGGCTTAGAACAATAGAAATGTATTATGTACAGTTTTAGAGGCCAGAGTCTGAAATCTGTGTCAGCCAGGTCACACTCCCCCTGGAAGTAACTACGGTAGGATCTCTACTGGCTTCTGGCAGTTCCTTGGCCTCTGACAGCAAAACTTCCATCTTCACATGGCACTCCTCCTGTGTACGTGTCTCTATTTCAAAAATTTCTCTTTTTCATAAGTACACAATTTACATTGGATTAGGGTTCATTCTGATGACTTCATTTTAGCTCCATTGCCTTTGTAAAGGCCTTACTGCCAAATAAGATAAAGTTCTGAGATACTAGGGGTTAGGGCTTCAGTGTTTCTTTTTGTGGGGACAGAATTTAGTCCACAACAATGGTCTTTGTCATAGGTATGGCATACGTATGCTTTGCACCTGAATTATTCTCAACAATTTTTACATTTCTAAAATTTTTATATTATATATACTATATATATGATTAGTAATACTTAAATAGTTTAGTCAGTGTTATCGATAACTGTATATAAACATATTATTCAAAATTATGTCTTAGAGAAAGTGATAACTTAGTAATTACTTCCCAAATCCAAATTTACTTAGCTTTGGGACTCTCACTGGATCTCACCCCACATTTCAGGGAAGTGGATGAGTGTTTCTTACAGCTCACCATGAATCTCTGCTTGAGTCAAGATCTTCTCCTTAGTGGTAAGTATAGCTCCAGTTATTGATATCAGCATAACATCAAAAGCTTTTGTAGTTACATACATGCAATTTCTGATGACTTATCTGGTAATTTGTGGTTAAATTGATTTCTTAGTTTCTGTATGACTTGCCAGAAGGCCAAACAAGAAAGAATTGCAAATATTCTACACAGTTTAATAATATAGCATACTTTCTTCCCACTCTTTTTTCTACAATAAAAATTTGATTTTATGTGTGCGTTACTAATTCATTGAAAGATAATCTTTCACACAAAGGAGGATTAATTCATAGATTATATTCAATTAATTTAAAAATACTTGCTATGTTTAGTTATTAGTAATTATTGACTTCATTTAGATGCAGTTTCCTGTTAAACAATGACTTCTTTCATGTTTCTTTTTAAGAACAAATATTTGAAAAAACTAAAAATGTTTCCAGTTTTATTGAGGTGTAGTTGACAAATAAAAATTGTATATATTTGCAAAGTACAGATGTTTTTGTATGCTTATACATTGTAAAATAATGATAATGACCACAACCAAGATAATTAACATAACTGCCATCTCACATAGTTTTCTTTTTTTGAGGTGAGAATATTTAAAATCTACTCAGCAAATTTCAAGAATACAATGTAGTATTAACTAGAGTCACCATAGTGTACATCAGTCTTCAGAATTTATTCATCTTGAATAACTAAATCTTTTTGACCAGCATTTCTTCATTTCCCTCACCCCTCACTCCCTGGCAATACCAGTCTATTATATACTTCCCTGAGTTTAACTTTGTAAGATTCCACATGTTAAGTGAGAACATGTTACATTTGTCTTTTTGTGCCTGACTGATTTCAGCTAACATAATGTCCTCCAGTCACATCTATGTTGCAGCAAATGACAGGATTTTATTCTTACAGCTGAATAGTATTTTACTGTGTATATATACCACATTTTCTTTTTCTTTTTTGTCTATCAATGGACACAGATCTTGGCTATCATGAATAATGCTGCAATGAGATGAGAGTCCAAATATCACTTTGAAATACTGATTTTAATTTCTTTGGAAATATATACCCAGAAGGGGGATTACAATTCAACATCCTTTTTGGTAAACATTCTGAACAAACTAGGTATGGAAGAAATGGATTTCAAATTAATAAAGGCCATATATAACAAGTACCAAACTAACATTATACTTAATAGTACAAACTGAAATATTTTCTTCCAAGATCCAGAACAAGATGAGAATGTCCATTCACTACATCTATTCAACATAGTACTGGAAATGCTAGCCAGAGCAGTTAGACAAGAGAAGAAATAAAAGCCATCCAAATAAAAAAGGAAGAAATCAAATTGTATTCACAGCTATATAAAATCTTATATATAGAAAACCCTAGAAACTCCATCCAAAAATTATTAGAACTAATAAACATATTCAGTACAATTGCATGATACAAAATCAAAATATAAAAATTTATTTTATTTCCATCTGCCAACAGCAAACTCTCCAAAAAATAAATTAAGAAAACAAGCCCATATATAATAACTTCAAAAAATAGAACATTTAGGAATAAGTTTAAATAAGGAGATGAAACATCTGTGCAGTGAAAAACTATAAAACATTGGTGAAAGAAATTGAAGAAGACTCAAATAAATGAGAAGACAATCTGTTCATAGATTGGAAAAATTAATATGGTTAGCATGTCCATACTACTCTGATTTACAGAGACAATGAAATCCTGATCAACATTTCATGCACATTTTTCAAATAAATAGAAAAACAATGTTAAAATTCATAGAAAACTACAAAAGACTTCAAATAGCCAAAACAATCATGAGCAGAAAGAACAAAACTGGGTAGATAAAACACAACAAAATAAAACGTAATAAAGACACTACAGTCATCTACCAGGGATGGTGGATTGTTTCATATGTAAGACAATTTGATTTTAAACTTTCCCAATGCATTCTGATATGTTTCCTTTTCAGGCTATTTATTTCTGTTTTATTGTAGTCTGCACATTTAAGATATTTCACAAATCACTAATATGTAACTTCTCATAGTTTGAAAGCTACAGGATTAAGTAATAATACCCTCTGAGAGTCTGGAATTTAGACACACACACATACACACAATTTATACTCTTGTACTGGAAACAGTGATGCCCACCTGGCAATCTACTGGCCAATATTGCATGTTTGCTGCTGTGTATTCTTATTTCTGCGTCCCAGCTCAACATGGTTCCCATGGAATTGGAACTTCCTTGAGTGAAATCTCTCATCTCTGGGTATAAGATGCTCTAAGGCATAATAGGTGCCTATGATGAAGAAAGGTAAATTTAGCTCCTTTATTTTGCTCTCCTATCCATACTTTATTTATTCAATCAGTAAGTAGTCATTGGGCACCTAGTACATGCAGGGTGTTATGGTAGGCACTGGAATTTTATAAGTAAATGAATGCAGACTTGGGCTGTGTTGTTACTAAGATTAAAATCTAGTGAGGAAAATTGACAATATATAGTCACACAAAAAATGTAAAATTGCAACATTTTTTGACATGTTTGAGAGAGACTCTTCTGCTTCTTAACATCCTTTCCCTACTACTTTATCCTCCTGTTTCTTTTCTTCCCCTACTAAATATTGTGAATGAAACAATCCTCAGCAGATAAATCTAGGAAAATCACCACAAGTGTCTCTCCAGAGAAAAACAATGTGGTGCCACTATACACACACAAATAACATATCACATTGCATTTTTTGGAGAAAAAAAATTAGAAAGGAAGAAAGGAAGGAAGGAAAGAAGAAAAAAAAAAAAGTTACCTGTCTCAATTCCTGTCAGTTGATTTTCATACACAGATTTGGAATGTAGCTCATTTGAATTTGAGGATTTCCTGAAATGTATTTTCACAAAACCTAATAGTAGTGACCAAACTGTCAGCAAATTTGATTTATTTGATACATGAATTTTCTCATTCCAGACAGATATCTTACCTCCACTTTTCCTGAGGCAGGTGGAGCCATATAGATTCACGGGACAAAACAGATTTTCTACTCTTGTTCTTTACTTTGGACTGATTATTTCTTATTAAAATGGATTCTCTTTAAGTTTCAGTCAGGGTTCCAGTCAGTGATGGTTATCCTGAACAGTATTGGCAGAAGGCTCTGACTTTCATTTGGATTTTGAGCTTTAGTGTCAGGTTGAGTAAGGAGTTGATTAAATTATTTCATTTCATTTCTAAGGTATCATTTTTAAATGTCAAATCATTGTTAGATGCTAGACCTTTCATTGTATTTTAAAGTGTATTTCAGCCTACTTTTAAAGAAAAAACTACTCCCCAAAATATTGAATCAATAGGACCTAAATGATAGACATTTATGCAGTCGCATCCACTTGTCTGAAAATGAGACCTGCATTATAGATACATGGAATCTTCCAACCTTCCTATGAGGTTAGGTTGTTAGATTACTTTTCAGTGAGTGTCATGTGCAAATCTCCAGTAATTCTGATTTTCAGTGGTAACATCCTCAGAATAAAATCTTATGATGAAAAGTACATTTAGTCCTAAAGACACAGATAGTTTGTAAAAACTAAAATTTGCCAGTCAGTCACATTTAATATATTGCTTTCTATAGAACACCTTGCCTAAATTTAAATATAGCTAAATGTAACATTTGCGTCACATTCATGTTTTTCAAATCAGGCAACAGTTTAGATGGTTTCACCTATTTTTTTTTTTTTTTTATAAAATGCCTTCCAGACAACAGAAATTGCAAGACTAAGGACTAAAGCAAGATGCTTGATCAAACATTTCTGTAAGTCATATTCAAGCATGAAATGAAAGCAGATAAAACATTATATTGAACTATATTAAATAATATTATATGATATCAAATCATGTAGCAGTACTCTTCCTAGTATTAAACTTGTGTGGCAATAGTTAGGATAGGTTAAGGTATTAGGGCTAAAAGCTTGGGCTTTTTGGCTAATAAGACTGTTCTCTGAGAATAGTTACATGTCCTTGGGTAAATTATTTCACTTCTCTAAACCTAAGCTTCTTCAATTATAAAATGTAGATAGAATTACAAAAATGCATTGCAATAATGAAAATGGCATTGAATTAACTAATTTACTTAGCATGTTTTGCATAGTACCTGGTAATCAACAATAGTAATAATTATATTTCCACATTTTCTCTACATTGTCCATGATTCATTTCTCAATGTTACCCAAATATGAAGGGCCTGGTAAGGAATCATAGGCAGTACTAATCATCACTGTCCATCCTCAAAGTTCTGTTTTTTGTGAACATAGAGATTTTTCTGTCTTTTCCCTTGTGCTTGTAACCAAAGGGCTCTAAAAATCTAATACACCTCTTATTCCTGTAGCCACGTTCATATCCCCAGTGCCAGTGCTACCCAGTGCCCTCCAGGAATGATGTATTGCTCAAAGTTATATTTCAGCAAGTTTTTATAACATTTCTTCTGACTGCCCTGCTTCCTGTGACTTTAGCTTGCTATCCAGAATCTGATTAGATATTCTATCATCAATTTCTTCATAAGTCTAGCTCAGTGGATCTATTTTATATCAAGCAATGTTTAAACACTACTGGACTGATTGTATTATAGGATTCATTAATCTTGTCGGTTGATATTAACAAATACCTCTAGAGTATTATTTTCTATTTGGCAGGATTTTTCCCTGAAAGGGTTAGCTTCATTCTAGATTTGAATATCTACAGAGACTAGCCTGAATATCCACTGTTGGTGAAATACATCTTTAGATCCCAAAGATTTTGGTTTGTTGGAGTTTATGTTGAAATTCTTTAAAAATCTGAGTGATATTCCTGGTAAGTTAAACATTTAGCAGTGATAATTCATTGGTGCTGAATTTAAAAATTATTAGTTTGCAATAGAGAAAAGAAATCACTGACCTTTTGTCTCCATCCTCAAGTTCATATATTGAAGCCTTAACTCCGAATGCGACTATATTTAGAGAAAGGACTTATAAAAATCAGTTAAGATTAAATGAACTCATACAGGTGAGATCCAAATCTGATAGGATTTGTGGACTTGTAAGAAGAGAAAGACAGTAAGATTTTTACTATCACTCTTTGCCGTGTGAAGACACACTGTGAAGCTGTCATCCGCAAATTAGGAAGAGCACCCTCATCAAAAACTAAATCCTCTG
This sequence comes from Trachypithecus francoisi, assembly GCF_009764315.1. Lineage (NCBI taxonomy): Eukaryota > Metazoa > Chordata > Mammalia > Primates > Cercopithecidae > Trachypithecus > Trachypithecus francoisi. Next base: position 32,891,541 of record NW_022681472.1, read on the forward strand.
GTATCCTAATTGTGGACTTTCCAGCCACTAGAACTGTGAGAAAATAAAATTCTGTTGTTTAAGTCAACCAATTTATGTTTTTTTTTTTTTTATGGTAAACCAAGTCGACTAATCCACCTCTCATCACACTTTCTTGCCTCCAAGGAACCTGCTTGTCTGCATATATATATATTATATATATATATATATATATATATAATTTGTCAGTATATAGGTAGTGTATATACTTATGGGGTACATGAGATGTTTTGACACATGTACGCAATGCATAATAATTACATAATGGAAAATGGGGTTTCCATCACCCAAGTATTCACCCTTTGTTTTATAAATAATCCAATTATGCTCCTTTAGTTATTTTAAAATGCAAATTAAATTATTCTAGGCTATAATCACCCCATTGTGCTTGTCTTCTTGATATTTTTGCCCAACAGTGTTTCAGTCAAGGATTTCTGCTCAGTTGCATAACTCGTTGACAGGATATGCTCTTTTACCTAAAAAAAAAAGTCAAATTGTCTAAGTTTTTATTATACACATACAAAATTTTATATATAAATAAAGTATATTCTTTTTGACCATTATGCTGGGGATTATAATAACCTCAATGTATACAATTATAAATTGTTTAGAACAAAGTAAGCTGTTTAAAATTACAGAAAAGAGGGACACAATAAATGCTTTTAAATTATAGAAATGAATAAGGTAGTTGAACTTTTGTCTTTTAGAAATATTCACAATTACAATGTATTCATTATTAAAAATTACAAATGAAATTGTATGTATTATTATAACATGCTGTCTTAGAATATATATATTGTGGAGTGGTGAATGTAGCTAGTTAATGAATGCATTACCTCACATAGTTATCATTTTCATGGTGAGAACACTTAACATCCATTCTCTTAGCATTTTTAAAGAACACAACGTATTTTTCATTAATTGCAGTCACTAGGCTGTACAATTGGTCTCCTGAATTTACTCCTCCTATCTAACTTTTGACCAATATCTCCTCAATTCCTTCTCCCCCCAATTACTCCAGCCTCTGGTAACCACCTTTCTAGTGTTTATTTCTAGGAGAAGTAGATCAAATCTCATTTTGATATTTTTATTTCAACAAAACCTAAACATTTAAAAAATATTTTGCTCAAAAAGTTTATTGCAACATTATTTTTAGTGATGAAAAATTGAAACCAAACAAGGTAATGCATATGCATAAATAAAAATTGGAGAAAATTGTAGAAAAAGAAAATAAGGTTATGTTGTTAAATTATAGATGCTTTGATTGTTCTCTGTTTTACTTCGTATTATCCAAATGTTTTTTCAATAAATTTTATGTATGTATAAAGTGTGTGTATGTGTACATATGTGTGCATATGTATTTTTGCATCTTTTCTTGAAAAATAAATACTTATTGCTTAAATAAATTCAACAGTGCCATCATTTATACATATGTAACTAAAATGTAGCTCTAAAAATAAGCTCTGATATTTAAATGTTTATCTTTGTGAAGTTTTATTTTAAAATAGCAGGCATCTCTGAAAATAGTGAAGGTTAGAAATGACCAAAATGATTAAGAAACTTTAAATTTATTCCCATGCCAGAATCCAGCAAATGCATTCTCAAAGTAATGGAATACACTTGACTCTCTACATGACTGATTGCATCTTCATCCTGTAGCTATACGATGTAAACATTACGGAGACCACAATTACATAAAATGTCCAAGCAATGCACAACAATAACAAAGCCACCATTATGTTACATTTTTATAAAATCTTAAATTGTCATAATGTGGATACCTATGAAATTTGAATACAATTTTAAAATTTACTAATAAAATATAGTTGTCCCTTTTTACCAGAAGGTCATTACCATCAGTAATAGTAAACTAACAGTAGCAACTTTCATCAAATAATAAATGTTTTATTTTCATTGACTGTGATATTGAAATAAGCCTCATTGAGATCCTCCTCAAATACAGCTCATGTCACATTGGACTCATATGTATTTTTGAAGCAAATAGCAAAATTCAGAAATTGAGCACAAGGCTTGCATTTTCACTACTTAGCAGAAAAATCTTTTCATTCTTTTAATCATTTGGATGTAAGCAAATCCAGCTTCATATCTCTTCTACTAAGACTCCTATAGAGACTCTTTATTGCACATCTTTGCAATAAAACTAACAGAAAAATACACATGCTTGTGCTCACTAGATAACTGCAATTTTTGAATATCAAGTTAGTGGGCCATTAGCTGGGATGTTATTTTGATATTGAGATTTCCTTTATAAAACATATTTTAATGAAATATTAACAACACAGCCACAATACCCATATTTTTTCTTTGGTACAAGTGAAAACCAAAATTTGCACAAACGGTGGATTCTATCCAGTGTGCAAAACCTCTCTTTAGCTATAGAACATATAAATTGAAATGAAATGATATTTGTATTAGCATTGAGGATAGGTAGCAAAAGCCTGGAAATGAGCAATAATCATGTTTCTTTGAGATGATTTTGAGGCATGGTTGGAGAACTGGAATAAAATTAGAAAGGAAAGCCCTAGTTAACTAAATCTACCTTAAACATTTTTGCAAACTCAGAGGGCCAAATTTTGAAGTCTTCTAGAATGTTCTATATTTTTCTTAGCAAGTTAATGAATGAATAAGTATGGAGCCTACATTATTGAGAACTTGCTTATTTGTTGATTGCTTTGTATGCATCTTCTCACTTGACCCTCCTAATAAATGTATGGAAGGTGAATGTAATCCTGATCAACATACAAAGAAACTGAAGCTTTGAGAAAATACATCACATATGCAAGTTCACTCTATTGATAAATTATAATGTTACTGTTGGCTCTCTGTTGTGCCTGATTCTAGAGACCACGCTTTGTGTGATTCCTTTTGCATAGAGCAAATAATATGTATCTAGGAGTCTAGACCTACAAAACAGTCCAACAATAGAATAGTATGTGTGTGTCTGCATATGTGTGTATGTGTGTGTGTGTGTGTGTTGGCTAGCCTTTAGTTTTCTTTGATGAAGAACAGAGAGATTTTAAATAAACAAAATGAAAATATCAAAATGATTTCATCATCCATGTGAAAGATATGCTTAATAGATCCACACCCTCAGTATATACTTTAATCTTTTATTGCAAAGTTGTGATTATTGATTTTCTAATTTTATCCTTAGCAGATTCCATTCTCTATTCATACATTCCTTATATTTTACAACTAGAAGGAGAATGAAGAGAGTGAAAGTTTTGAGGAGACACAGGTATTCTGCCATTCCTTATTAGTTACATATAGTTGTTCTTTCCCATCTCTTACTGCTTATGAAAGACCCCATTGGGAAAATCCCAACAAATACTTTTCCTTAATTTTTATTTATTTATTTTTAATTTCAACATGCTCCTTTTCTAAAGTCACATGTCAATCTAAAATATCACATTACTTTCCACCTTTAGTCTTTAGAAGTTTATAAGCCAAAAACCCAAGAAGAAGCCTAACATGTGAGATAGTGGGAAATTATTTAAATCTATCAGCTTAGGTAGTTTACAAATTATTAAAATAAACAGGAACTTGATGGTAAGAATTCCAATTAATACAGATATCTGGGAAGTAGATTTGTAGTAACCTGTAGTTATTATCTACCTATTTCCTAATGAATTTTAAATAGAATAGGAATTTTTCCTTGTCCTGCCCAGGTCATACCACCTATGCAGGCATCCTGGCAGTGACTAGTATCTATATTAAGAAAACGAAAAAAAAAAAAAAAAATTCTTGATCTTCACTCAGACCATAGAGGTGTACGATTAAAAATACCCTCTTGTCTCTCAATGTTAATAATACCACAAGGTAGAATATGGTCATATTTTACAAAAAACATTAGAATATTCTAAAAACTCAGACATTCTCAGGATTTAAGCATGAATATTTATGCAAAATAACAAAATTTTCAGTAGGTTGTAAACAAGGACATATACCAAATTATACCAAATTAAATCTATTTGGGAAATTTCTCTTGCTTTTCTTTTTCTTTTTTTTTTTTTTTTTTTTTTTGAGATGGAGTCTTGCTCTGTCAGGCATGCGGGAGTGCAGTGAAGCGATCTCGGCTCACTGCAAGCTCCGTCTCCCAGGTTCACGCCATTTTCCTGCCTCAGCCTCCCAAGTAGCTGAGGCTACAGGTGCCCCCACCACGCCAGGCTAATTTTTTGTATTTTTAGTAGAGATTGGGTTTCACTGTGTTAGCCAGGATGGTCTCAATCTCCTGACCTCATGATCTGTCCTCTTAGGCCTCCCAAAGTGCTGGGATTATAGGCGTGAGCCACCACACCCAGTCAAATTTATCTTATATTGCTTAAGACAGGTACTTACTTCTCTTTTTGATTATTAAAACCATGACATTGTTAATGTTTTTTGATCATAGGTCTAAATTAAATGAACAAGCAGATGAATCATTGCTTTAAATGTAAGTTTCAATTATTTAGCAATTAAGAATAATAGCTCATTTAAAAAGCAATGCTATAAGGAATAACTATTTTTAAGTATCTTTTTTCTTTTAAAAACGATGTGCTTTGATAAATTGTATATACATATTATGCATTATTAAACTTTAAAATTATATGCTTGACAGATTGCGTATACTTCTCTCTAGGGCTTCATTGCAATCTGCGGAACTTATTAGTTGTGTTTTCATTGCCAGTGGCAAAATGTAGAATGTTCTATAAATTTAAACATTTGGCTGTGGCTATGGGAAATTTTTTATGATGAGCAGAGATTGGACGTGGGGGTAGGAAACAAATCTAACAGTTTTAATCCAAAAAAAAAAAAAAACCCGTGTGTGTTGAATTTGTGCTTCGCGTTTGTTTATCTCAAGGATTGCACATTCTAAACAATTTGGGAATTGCAGTAATTTTAGAACTAGGGTAGATAAATTTACAAGTTAAATCAGTTAAATCACAATGTTTACAAAGGAGTATATAGAGCAGTACACCTTACTTATACCAGATGCTGGTAATCTGGACGTTGGACTATCAATTAAAGTGGACAATTACTTGGCCATTCTTCATGTTGATTCCATTTTGCCAAATCCTTCTTTTTCCAGGTTTTTTTTTTTTATTAATAGTGTTTGCCTATTATTTTCTGCCATTAACAACATTTAGTAACTCTTTATTTTTCATCTCATATTCAAATGAATTACTTTATTGAAAACAACAAATATATTTTCCACCACTGGCCCATTCAGGGCAAGACAATATGATTTTCTAAGGTAAATACATTTTCATATATAATGAAATAGGTAGTCAATTTCATTCTTATTTTTATTATATTAATATAAAATTCTACATAGGAATATATATCTGTGATATTAGACTTGTATATCCAATATCAGTGCACCTTACAGTTTTACATAGGCTAGAAAAGATCAGGAAAAGTGATTGCAGATAAATTATATTTTCAATGCATAAATAACAAGGGCATTTTCAAAGGAATGACTGATAACTAATTAGTTAAACTTGCCAAATAATTACCGAATAATCACAGTTCTCATCAGCAGCTGTTACAAAGTGATAACATTTGATTCAATACGTATAAATTTACACTTGGCTGAAACATCTGCAAACTGTGGCGAACACTTTTTTTGTGCATAGGGCTAGAGAGATTTTTGCAGTCATTTTCCAACTATGTTGAAGCCAGTACTCTCCTTCCCTTTTACAACCTGCAGCCTTGTCCTTTTTGTTTTCCCCCCTCCTTTTTGTCTTTGTGTTCTCCTCTTTTTGTTTCCTTACTATTTTAATCTCTTCTTTATTAAAATTTCAAACATAGCACATATGATTCATGTTACTCTGCCATTGAACTCTGAACCTAAAGCACTTATAACTTTACATGTGTTTTTTGTAACTGAAGAATTATATATGTACACCTATTTTGTTATTCAAATTCTATATTAAATACACATAATACATATCTTTGATGAAATAAATGGCAATAGGTTGATTTCAGATTATTTTCAGACTAAAAAATTGTAAGTACTTGTTGATTTGCTTATTTTCTGTAAAGTTAGTCCTCCTGCAGTTATTTCCTCTATGATCATTTTCTGAGCTAAAACCATAAATATCTATTGCCTAGCCTGAATTTACCTACCGGAAACTCTTTTTAAATCTTAGTATTTTATATATGGGAAAATGCACACAGCTACAAACCTATACCTTTTTTATATACAATAGAGGTAAAAACAAAGACAAAAAAATACTCAGGTAATTGTGTTATTAAATTTGGTTTAAGCATTGGACTATGTTGTTTGAAATGTAGGAGTAAGCATGATAAAAATTCTTATGTCATATCTTACTGTTCTTTAAAGAGCTTGAAGATATGTTTACCTCATAATACTGGAAAAATAAAGACAGCAATTAGATCTATATTTTTTTCATCAATGTATTGCCAGTTCCAAGTCATGTTCATTGCACAAAGTTTCTGTGACATATATCTCTGATATAAAATAATTGTATTTGTTTTGTCAGAACATTTTTGGTACTTTCTTGGAATCAATAAATTCTCAATTAATTTATAGTAATAAAATAATGAAGCAAATAAATTAGAAACAAGGGATACTGTATAATATGTGTGTAGAAGACACAATGGGAAGAGAGAGCAGTTTCATTTCTCCCCATTGGTTATTCCATGGAACACTTCATTTTTTGCTTTGGAAATGGCCTTCAAACTCATCAATTCTAACTTCCCAATGTAACAGATCAGACAAGCAAACTTCAGAAAGGTTGAATGATATTTCTATCTAACCAGTTGTCTACAATCTGTCCAAACAGTTACATACCAATTGTGAGGGCTATGCTGAGGACGATTTCCTGAAAACTAGGTCAGCGGTCTTTCCACTGCAACATGTTTCTGTTAGCCCAAGTATATATGGAAAGACCATGGTAGAGTGAAATACACAATGACTTAGGATTCACAAGACCTATGACTACAGACCACCCTTGTCACTTACTGGCAAGTAACTTAGTTCTTCAAAGCTTCACCTTCCACATGTATATGTTAAAATTACATATCTATCCTGAAATGTTAGCAGATACATTCAACAAATAATATGCTCTCTGTGAAAGAGAACAGAACTCTGGAAAATGTTTATTTCATAAATGAATTAGATTTTAAACTTACATAGTATAAAAATGAGTTCCCAAGCCAAATTCAACTATTGAATCAACATTTTCTATTTGAACATTTCTCATATCTAACATGCAGGTATTCATTGACAAACATTTATCGAACACAAGCTATATGTCAAATTCAAGACAGGAGATGTGAAGTTGAAAAAGAGATTACTTTGTCTCAAGAGTTAATTTTACTTGGTTAGCCTGTGTTCAAAGCTCAAATGTTTAATTTAATCAACTTTCATAGTCACAGGTTATACTCCTAGCACAATTGATGTATTTCAATTAGATCAAGAAGGTATAGAAAGAGGAGAACTTTGGGACTGAACTCAATCTTGATTACTGCCATTTGCTTAAGCACAACAGGTAATTCTTGGCCAAATTCTATTGGCTCTAAATTCCAAATGAATTAGTCTTATTTCTATTTCAATTTCTACCACCTAAGTTAAAGCAGCATTATATTTCATCAAGATACTAGAGAACGACCTCCTAATTATAATAGTCTCTCCTGCAATTTCTGGCCCCTTACACTCTATTCAGCACAAACTTAGAGTAATCTTTTGAAAAAACATAAAAGTCACATTTCGTTGCAGTTTTAAAACCCTCCCATGGTTACCAGTGCATTGACAGTGAATTCTAGGCTCTCTACCAACGACTTATGGGGCCATAGGTGGTCTGACTGCTACTTAATTTTCCAAATTCACACTATACAACCTGGATTCAGCTTCACTGGCTCCCTTTCTATTGCTTGCACAAACCCAATTTTTTTTTCTACTTTAGCACCTATAAACTTGTGGTTCCCTTTACCTGAATGCTGTTTCACTCACTCTCTGCCTGAATGACTTTGTATCTGGGCTTAATTTCTCAGCTGTGGATTTAAATGTTATCTTTTCAGAGGACCCTATCTTTACCACACTGCCTATGGTCATTCTTTACTAATTTAACAAATATTTATGGAGTGCCTATAAACCCAGTCCTGGCCAGTTACTCTATATAATATCACTAAGCTACTAGTTTCATTGTACTTAGAAGAATTGCTACTTGTCTTATTTATGTATTAATTTACATATCTATTCTGTCACTTTAGAAGGTTTAATTTTCAAGATGCAAAGATTTTGTTGGTTTCACTAGTAAAAATGCCCCCCAGAACTAAGCATAGTGTCCAGCATATTATAGGCACTCAACAACTATATTGAATGAATAAATAATTTTATAAATACTATTTGAGAAACATTATATGTCCGCCATTGACAGCTGCTGAGCACGTAGTTCTTGCCAACAAGACTGAGAGGAAATAAATGTGAAATTATCTGTTCATTCAAATTAAAAAAAAAATACCAGATAAACACCAGTATCTGTCCTAAGTAGATGCTAGAAATACAGGTATATTTCTATTTAACCAGTTGTCTACGATCTGTCCAAACAGTTCCAAAGCCAATTGTGAGGGCTATGCTGAATAGCCGTCATATTTCTAGCCCGAGGGCTAGAAGTACAGGTGTATTTCTAGCATCTACATAGGACAGCTACTGATGCTTATTTGTTTCACAGTTCTGGAAATTAGAAGTCCAAATTTTTAGTCAGTCTGAGTCTCAAGGCCTGAGAACCAAGTGTGCCAAGAGCAAGAGAAGATTTTTGTGCTAATGGGAGCAGTCAGGCAAACAATAAATTCAACTTTCTTCTGCCTTTTTATTTTATTGGGCTCTGAACAGATTGGATCATGCCCACTCACAATGAGGAAGACCATAGACTTTACTCAGTTCATCAACTCAAATGCTAATCTCTTGTAAATACCATTACAGACACATCCGGAAATAATATCTAACCAGGTATCTGAGCATCTCATAGTTCAGTCAAGTTGGTATAAAATTAGCCATCATAGTAGGTGTGAGGACACACATAGTTGAACAGTATTTTAAAGATGTTCAATGTTATAAACCACTTATTTGTGTCATCTTCAATTACTTTCATCAGTTTTGTAGTTTTCCTTGAAGAGATCTCTCACCTCCTTAGATAAATGTATTCCTATCTGTGTGTGTGTGTGTGTTTTGTATCCATTTTAAACAGAATTGACTTTTAATTTCTTTCTCAGCCAGCTCATAATTGGTGTACAGAAACACCACTGATTTTTGTACATGGATTTTGTACTATGCCACTTTACTGAATTCATTTATTAAATTTAAGAAGTTTTGTAGAATTGTTAGTTTTTTTGAGACATAAGTTCATATTATCAGAAAAGGGGAACAATTTGACTACCTCTTTTCCAATTTGGATACATTTTATCTTCTATTGCCTGAATTTTCTGGCTAGGACTTCCAGTACTATGCTGAATAGAAGTGGTGAAAGTGTCTTATTCTAGTTCTTAGAGGAAAAACTTTCAACTTTTTCCCATTCGGTATGATATTAGCTGTGGATTTGTCATATATGGTCTTTATTCTTTTGAGGTATGTTTATTCTATGCCTAGTTTGTTGAAGATTTTCATGATCAAAGATTTAAAACTTTATCAAATGCTTTTTCTGTATCTATTGAGATGATCAAATTGTTTGTATCCTTTACTCTGTTGATGTAATATATCATGTGTATCGATTTGTGTATGTTGAACCATTCTTGCATCCCTAACATAAAGTATACTTGACTGTAATTTATTATCTTTTCGATGTGCTGTTGGATTCAGCTTTCTAGTGCATTGTTTAGAATTTTGTGTCTATGTTCATCAGGGATAATGGCCTGTAATTTTCTTGTGTCTGTATATTCTTGTTTTATTTTGGTATCATGGTAATGGACTTGTAGAATGAGTTAAGGAGAATTCTACCCTCTGATTTTTTGGAAATAGTTTCAAAAGGATAGGTATTAGATCTTGGTAAGTTTAGTAGAATGCAGCTGTGAATCTATCTGATCTGGGAATTTTCTTTGTGAAGATTAGTTTTATTACTAATTCACTCTTGCTGCTCATTACTGGTCTATTCTGGTTTTATATTTCTTCTTTATTCAATCTTGGTAGGTTATAGATTTCCAGAAATTTATCCATTTATCTAGGTTTTGCCATTTGTCAGTTTACAGCTTTTCATAACAGTCTCTGATTACCTGTTGTATTTCTGTGGTATCAGTTGTAATGTCTCCTTTTTCATTTCTGATTTTGATTATTTGGGTCTTGATACAGTTTGGCTCTGTGTCCCCACTCAAATCTCACCTCTAATTGTAATCTCCAAATGTCAAGGGACGGACATGGTGAGAGGTGATTGGATAATGAGAGCAATTTCCCCCATGCTGTTCTCATGATAGTGAGAAAATTCTCATGAGATCTGATGATGGTTTAAAAGTGGCAGTGTCCCCTGCACTCTCTGTCTCTTGCTGTCATGTACGATGTGCCTTGCTTCCCCCTCCACCATGATTGTAAGTTTCCTGAGACTTCCCTAGTCATGTGAAACCATGAGTCAATTAAACCTCTTTTTTTCATAAGTTACCCAGTCTTAGGTAGTATCTTTATAGTAGTGTGAAAACAGACTAATACAGGTTTTTTTCTACTTTTCTTGGTTAGTCTACCAGCAGTTTATCAACTTTGTTTTTCGTTTTAAAGAACCAACTTTTCAGTTGTTAATCCTTTGTATTTTTTTGTAGTCTCTATTTCATTTAGTTCTTCTCTTCTTTTTATTATCTATTTTCTTCTGCTATTTGGATTTGGCTGGTTTTTGCTTTTCTGCTTCTTTAATGTGCATTGTTAGATAGTTATTTGTAACCTTTCTACATTTTTGATGCAGACATTTATTGCTAGAAACTTCCCTTTTAGCACAATTTTTGCTGTATCACACAGGTTTTCATATGCTGTTTCCATTTTTATTTTTTAAGATATTTTAAATTTATATTTTAATTTATTATTTTTATCCAATCATTATTTAAGAGCATGCTATTTAATTTCCATGTATTTGGATAATTTCTTGGTGTTTACTTCTAGTTTTATCCCAAAGTGATCTGAGAAGATATTTGATATTATTTTGATTTTTTAAAATTTTATTGAACTTGTTTTTTCCTAGCAGATGGTCTATCTGAAGAATGTTTCATGTGCTAATGATAATAATATATATTCTTCAGATATTTCATAAATGTCTTTTAGGTCCATTTGGTCTAAAGTCCAGTTTACTCCAGAGGTTTCTTTGTTAGTTTTCTGTTTAGATGACCTGTCTAATATAAAAGACCTCCATGCTTTGCAATCTCTCTGTCTCTCTCTAGGTCTGGTAATATTTGTTTTATGATTATGAGTGCTCCAGTGTTGGGTACATGTATATTTAGGATTTTTATATCCTCTTGCTGTATTGATATTTTTACAATTATATAATGACTTCCTTTTGCTATTTTTTGTCTTAGCTTAAAATCTGTTTTATCAGATGTATTATAGCTACATCTGCCTGCTTTCAGTTTCTGTTTGTGTGGAACGTCTTTTTCCATCTCTTTACTTTTGGTTTCTATGTCTTTACTGATAAGCCAAGTTTCTTGGAAGCAACTTAGCTGGATTATATTTTTTAAATCTATTCAGCCATTCTGTATCTTTCCATTAAGTTCATTTCATTCACGGTCAATATCTGAGGCTTTGTTTCTGTCATATTGTTAACTTTTTTTCTGGTTGTTTTATATCTCCTTTGTTAACTTCTTTTTTTTCTTTTTTTTTTTTTTTTTGTCTTTATGGTTTGGTGAATTTCTGTAGTAATACATTTGGATTTCAGGCCTCTGGGCAACTGGTGTGGTCTGGGCAATGGCTTATTCTTCATTTTTTGTGTGATTGTTTTACAAGTGAGTTTTATACTTCCATGTGTTTTCCTGGAGGCAAACGCCATTCTTTTACTTCCAGGTTTAGGACTCACTTGAGCATGATTCGTATGACTGGTCTTGTCGTCACAAGTTTCCTGAGCATTTTCTTGTCTGAGAAAGACTTTACTCCTTTTTCATTTATAAAGGATAATTTTGCTGAATATAACAATTTTTTTCTTTCAGAACTTCAAATATATTATACCATTCTCTTTCGCCCTTGTAAAGTTTCTGCTGATAAATCTGATTTTAGTCTTATGGGATTTCCTTTCTAATTCACTAGTACTTTTCTTTTGTTGTTTATAGAATTCACTATTTTTGACTTTAGATAGTCTGTCTATAATATGCTGTGGAAAGAATTGTTTACATTGTATCTTCCTGGGGATCACTGATCCTCATGTATGTGAAGGTCTAAATATCTTTCTAGACTTGGGAAGTTTTCATTTATTGTTTTGTTAAACAAGTTTTCGAATTTTTTCATTTTCTCTTTACTCTTTTGGATACCAATAATTCAAATATTTGGTCACTTTAAGTTGTCCCAAATGTCATAAAGGCTTTGCTCATTCTTTTTTATTCTTTCTTTCTTTCTTTTTCTCTGACTAGATTATTTCCAAAGATCTTTTGTTAAGTTCAGAGATTCTTTCTTTTGCTTTATATAGTCTATTGTTGAAGCTTTCAAATGTATTTTGTATTTCCTTCAATAAATTATTAAATTTCAAAATTTTCATTTCATTCTTATTTAAAATATCTATCTCCTTGGTAAAATTTTCATTCATATCCTGAATTGTTTTTCTGTTTTTTTAAATTATTTTTCAGAATCTTTTTGTACTTTGCTGAGTTTCTTTAAAATCAATATTTTGAATTCTTTACCTGAGATTTTGAAGATTTCTTTTTGATTAAGATCTATTGCTACAGAATTATTATGTTCTTTTGCAAGGGTCATATTTTCTTACTTTTTAATATTTCCTATGTTCTTACATTGATATCTGTACATCTGATGTAACCATCACTTCTTATTTTTAATTTACTTTTATAGGGGAGAATATTTTCCTGAATATGTATTTAGAGTGTTGATTAGGTAGGGAAATCGGTTTTGATTCTGGATACATGCTCTAATGTAGTCTCTGTATGACATTTTTTATTGTAAACAGAATTAGTGGTATCTGTGAATTTTCTCAGTTGGTTAAAGTGAAGTTATTAAAGGAGACTATAGTGAAGCTGTGCTGGGGGATGGTGTGCCAGGTAGGCCAATTTTTAGGCCCCATTGGTGTCTGTGGTGGGCTGAGCATGTCTATCTTGAACCCCAGGATGGTTTTTGTTGGCAATAATGTTGGCAGTTACCAGCAAGCTGTTTCTTCGGCTTCTAGGTGGCTTTCTCAAATGCCAATAGAGGCAGTGGTGAACTGGACAGGTGGGTGGATTTTCAGGCCTCTGGGCAACTGGTGTGGTGTGGGCAATGGCAGTAAGCAGTGATGGGAAAATTCTTTAAGTCCAGAGCAGTGTGTGTTGGTATTAGTGATGGCTGTGATAAGCTGGGCTGGCTAGTCTCTAGGTCCTCAAGTAGCACTTGCAGATAGGTGCTGGATGAGGTGGTAGAATCAAAACATTTAGGTTCAACTTCAGGCTCTTGCTATGCATGCTCAGATGCCCAAGGTAGTGGACTTGTTGGGCAATCCCCAGGACCCTGGGCAGTGTACTCTGTCTCAGAGGAGGGGCACAAAGCAGGGCTGAACATGCTTGTTTTCCAGCTTCTAAATGGTGAGAGTGGGCCTTAGCCATAGTGAACAGGGGCAGGTTGATCCTCGGGCCCCAAACAGAGTGCTTGGATAAGGGGCAGTAGCAGCCACACTGAGGATCTGCCACTGAAGTGAGTAGGGCTGGCCTTGGCGGCCACAGGCTAAGCTGGCATGTAGGGAATGCATGTCCCCCTCATGCTGCGATGCTGATAGGGCTTGCCCCTAACCCGTAGCTGCAGCTGACCCCACCCAGCACACAACGTTCCAGCAGCAACTTTGTCCCACTTGTATCCCAGTTTCAGACCTGTCAGTACTTGCTTCTTAGCATTGGCAGCTGCAGACCATGCCTCTCTCATTTCTTAACCCTGGCTCCCAGCTTGCACACCAGTCTCAGAAGCAACAGTACAATTTTCCCAGACACTTCAGACCCAATACTGTTGGGCCGCAGGAGAGTGTGTAGTCTGCCAAAGGCTAGGTTGGAAAATGATAACTTGTTGTAGCTGCTTAGATCCCAGAAAGGGTGTGGGACACAGTGCAAGCACCCTCCCTAGAGCAGTTTCATCTCACAGTATCCTGGAAACTTCCTGTGTTTGTTTCAGGGACTAGGAGGTTCAAGGGGCTCTCCCATTGGCAGGATTGCACAGTTCCACTGTGGGGATGTGGGCCACTGGAAGTCTCTCACTTATCATTCCCTGTGTTGAAAACTCATTTTCAACTTCCACCCAATCCCAACCAAATAGACTGCAACTTTCCTTCTCCATCCTTGCTTTTGGTGTTTCTTGTCACTCTTCTGTTGAAATTCAATATTCTTTCTTTGATAATGTATTTTAAGTGTCCTTGTTTCTATACTCTTTTCATATTTTTAAGTGGAGGAGGAGGCCATGTAATGCTTCTTGTCAGCCATCTTTAATCTCATCCCCACTATTTTTAAATTTAACAACTTTAAATGTTGATCAATTGATACCTGGACAAGATAAGATTTAGCTTACTTCACCAGCTCCCCCTCCTTGTCCCATTCTACCCCAAACTTTCACTCAAGCCTTTTAAAACCTAACATTGGCCAATTAAAGAATGACCATACCTCCTCTAAAATAGTTGAGTAAATTTTAACTTCTGAGAAATAATCCATGAGTTTCGCATTTACATGAGAAAGCTAATAAGGATAGAAGCAAGGTTTTAATTTCTGATTTTTTCCTACCTGACATTCTTAAAAAGTAGTTATTTTGGATAACAATTAAAACACATGATGAAAATGTTCATTTCAGAACTGAGACTCTTCTTGCTCTAATGAATTAAGATTTTTACAACATTTACTTTTTCTTAAGTTCTCATGTAAAAGGTCACAGTAATCAAGTTTTTTGATTTCTTAATTGGAAAACATTTTAACTTAAACACTGTATATCTAAACAGTTATTTTTTATTTCTTCAGCTATAGTTGTTAGTGTTTCATTCTCAACTTTGGTATTTGAAGACAGTAATAACTACCTTTATCTCCCTCATTGCTAAATAAAATAAATTTAATCATATTTACATTTACTATTACATTTTAAATATCTGCATTGGTGTTAAAATTACCTTTATGCTTTTTCTATTAATTCATTCAAAAACTGAAAATCTACAAATGTGTTTGTATTATTATGACTATTTTATATTTCAAAGCCAAGTACTCATATTTACTTATTTTATTGTACATTTTTTCTGGGTTTATATTTGTCTTCTATTTTGGCATTCCCTAATTTTCTCTAGAACAGTTGCATCTTTTCTTATCATACTCTTTATTATATAGGAAATATGGATTACAAATTCGAGCTGAATAACACTGGAGACACAAGAACAATTAGAAAGCTGCTGCCTTGTGTAAGCTGAAATATGAAAGGATCTTAAATGACAAAAATGGCAGTAAAATCAGCTCAAATTCATCTTTATTATGGGTAAAACAGCTGGAAGCACACATCCTCCATACAGTGTCTCGGTATCATCATTTTGCACAGAAAGTGTTGCACAGTATCATTACATTTTCTATTGTGCAAATTATAAGATTAGTGACCATAAATACTATAGGTCATAGAAATTTCACAATTGACAAATGTAAACACACACACACACACTAATTCAATAGATGTTTGTTTAGTGTTATGTCACTATTTTATCACACTTTTAAGAGCTAAACTAAGATTTTTATTAGTTTTTTTAAGTTTATGGATAAAATTTCCTTAGTTATAGTAAAGTTAGTGTTTTTTATAACACGTGTCCTTAATAGACAATAATTAATTGGGGTATGTATGTGTTGAGGGGTAGTTGTTAGTATTTTTAAAGGATGACCTTGACATGGTTTGTGAGGCCTCCAAAGCAATTACTGAAAAAACTGAGATGAAAAGCAATGGCAAAAATCAGAAAGAACTGCTTGAATTAGTCCAAATCATAGACATTGCTCAGCAGCATTAGATGATAGTTAACTTTTAATGAGGAAAGACACGAGGTAATTAAATCTTGACATAAAATTATGAAAGAAAATATCAGGTAACAATCTTGCTATGAAATATAAAAAAAAGAAAAGACATTTTCTGAAAACTTGCCTGATGCTCTGTCATCTGAAACTGTTCTTTATGAGTGCAGGGTGAAGGTCAAGGAGGTATCTCAACTCCATCAATCCTTTGGACAGTTACAAATGACCTTTCGCTTTCCATAAGACATTCAATATTCTGAATTGGAGGGATACATTTTTCTGTGTTTAGAAAATGGCAAAATTGAAACCTTTCCTATTGCAGGAGGTTCACTTCTGTTGACTCTCTTGGACAGACTGTTCATTCCCAAAGCTTATAGAGGCTGTGATCTTATTTGCATTAGCTACCTGATCTAGAAAAAAAAAGTCAATTTTATGTTATCTATCAGAAATTGTTCTATTTCCAGAATAACTTCCACTCAAGCCTTTTAAAACCTAACATTTGTCAATTAGAGAATGACAATACCTTCTCTAAAATATTTGAGTGATTTTTAACTTCTGATAAATAATCCACAAGTTTCACATTTACATGAGAAAAATAATAAGAAGGATAGAAGCAAGATTTTAATTTCTGATTTTTTCCTACCTGATATTCTTAAATAGTAGTTATCTTGGATAACAATTAGAACACATGAGAAAAATGTTCACTTCAGAACTAAGACTCTTCTTGTTCTAATGAATTAAGATTTTTACACCACTTACTTTTTCTTAAATTTTCATATAAAAGGTCACAGTAATCAAATTGTCATCAACTTATGAAATATATAGTGAAACAGCTACTGGCTAAAATTACATTTATAGTTACTTTAAGATAACACAAGATTTATACCATATTTGTGAATAAGTGCATCGTGACAGTGAGTTATAAAATTATGTGTTAAAATGCATCTGACACCATTCAAAGATTCAAAATTGTATTATTTATTATTTACATTCAAAAATTGTATTATTTGTATATTTGTTTAATTATTTAACATAAAAATAATGAGTCTCTGCAATGTCTAAGGGTCAACTCTAGCACTAGTAATACAGCAAAGGAACAAGACAGACAATACTCCTGCCCTTGTGGAGTTTCCACTATGGAAAGATGAATAAACATAAAAGCAAATAAATAAATGATATAATCCCAATATTGTTAAGTCCACTGGAGAAATAAGACAGAGTAATGGGTTACATTAGGTTAAGTTGAAGCAGAGAAGTGTATTTTACACATTGTGGTCAGGGAACCTTTGAATAAAGTATGTACTTTTGCCTGAAGGTATTGTAATTGAGAACAAATATATGACACTTAGCCAGTAATTGATTAAAGCTATGGTCACTGATTGCATTCTTCCCTAAGTCATTTCTCCAGTTGAACCATTCATAGAGATTTTTACTTATACTCATTATTTATTCTTCTTAAAGAACAAGGTAGTTGTCAATCATTGACTAATCATATAGAAAAATCACAGAATGTACTAATCTGTTTAAATGTCTTATATTGCCTGCAATATAACTATAAATAAATCAGTATTTTTTAGAATAATATTGTATGTTTAATTTTGGTAGAAGTTAATATTACAGATGAACTTTTTCATTTTCTAAATGTTGTCTTTGTTTTTTGTAAATTACAGAATTTTTAGGGAATTTATTATAAAATTATCCAAAGTTCCATCATATATTATATAAAAGAGGATGCATTGCATTTTAATGGTCTTTTGTTTAATATTACGTGGAAACTTTGTCCTCCACTCCTGAATTTCTATGTAATATTACAGGCTTACTTACAGGAGACAGATAATAGTTTTTGTTGGCCATACATAGATATAGACAACTGACAACAACCCAAAGAGAATTGAGAAAGCAGAAAACAAAAAGAATAAAATATACTGACGATGTTGTTATTAAAACATTCAATAGAGCTTTGACATTTAATTCAGATAAAATAAGTTTATGATAAGTCATGAATAGTTCTACTCAGAATGTGGTTGGGTTCATGGTAGTTGATCTGAAGGTTTTGCAGAAGTATAAATGCTGTACTGTTACTTGCCTCACCTAAGAGCAAACATTTAAGCTTTCAATGGCAAATTAAACCTAGTTAAGTAAGATAATACACTTTAGGACTAGGACTTAATTGCAGGACTAGAACTAGATCTTCTATTTTTAACAGGAAAAAGTAGTTTACTCTTTATAGGATGGAATTCATTTAATTTTTGCAAATAATGGCTTTTATTTTTGCATGTTGTAAGATGAGATGTAAAATATTCTATTGTCAAATCAGATTCATGAGAATCAGAGACCTTAGTGTCATGCTTTTCTATTAAATTCAAAGATAGAAATCATGAGGCACAAGCAAAGCACAAAGAGGTCTGAGATCGCCAGACTCTTACCTGCTTCTAGCTGATTGTATCATATTCATTCTGACTCAGCTTAACTAGTGAGATTTTTAATGATGCCTGTCGCCACATTACTTACATGGAAGGAGCCATTTTGGTTATGAAATGTCTCCATTTTACACTCAGTTACATAGCTAATATAACATTTTTCCAGGAATCCACGTGGATTCATGCTACGTGAATTGGCAATTCCAGATTTGCTCACCATCAGCAATACCTAGCAGTTATATCCTAGCATATCCACCAATATGGATTTTTCTGTTAGCAAATAGCAAATCTTCTTTTACCATTGGATCTATTATTAACCTTTTTAGAATATTTGGCTGTGTCAAATTTTCTCCATCCCTGAGGCATCATCCTTATGCCCTCTCCAGCTAGGCAATAAAAGGAAAAACAAATGTTTAACTGTTTATTTCCCATAAGCAAATAAGCAATGCTTATTTCAAATTACTCATTTCAGATTCATATACTTTGGTAGAGAAGCCACCTTAACCTGAGCTAGTGAGGAGCGTGTCCACCAGGAGACATCTGTGAGAGGGTAGCAGAAACTTTGTTCTATTCCACCCCTTGCTCCTAAGCAGAAAATCCTAGCTCCGTCTCCAAATAAGGATCATTTCTAATGGATCTTTGCAACAAAATCATGAAATTAATTCCTAGAAACTTTAGTTTCATTACTTCCCCCCTATATTCAGCTTAAAATCAAAGAAAAGTAAAAAGGAAATAATAATTTCCTTCAACTACATTTATGTGTAGTTGAATAAGAACCCAAGAAAGAGAGCACATGTATTGGTTAAGGATTTACATCTGCAGTCACACCACCTGGGTTAAAACCTGGCTTTACTCTTTTCACCTATGTGATGTTGGAAAACTTAACCAAACTCTACTTGCTTCCATTCTTTCTACTATAAGTTGGGGAATATAATTATACTCTCATCATAATATTGTTGCAAGAATTAAATAACATTTGTAAAACTCTGAGAAGCAACTGACTTCAAAAATAGTATCATCTTAATAATCATTTCAGTCTTATGAGTTGTGAGTGTGCTGTAACACTTAATCACTTTTTCTGTTTTTATACACTGGTACCAAAATGCAATTATACTCAGTTAACTTATTTTGACATCATTTGTATCCTATTGTTTACATTTACTAAGTTTGATTTTTATGTTGCTATTGTGTTGTAGAGGTTACATTAATAGTAACAGATTGATTCTAATGTCATTACATGAAATATAATATGAATAGTGAAAATAAAAATACAACCATAAAAAACTTAGAACAATATTATATACTCAAATTCAAACAGACTTAAGTGGAACTAGAGATTGTGAACCTTCGGGATGCTGGTATAATGAACATAAGATTGTGATTATTTTCACAAGTACCTGAAAGACAAGCAAAGTGCAAATAGAAAACTTGAACTTAGTATCAAAATACTATATTTAATTTAGCTAATGATTTAATTTTAGTGTTCAGTGTGTTTTGGTCAATTGTTTGTTGTTTTGTTAGCTACAACTTTATCTTCAGAGTACCCTTTCTGGTAATCTGAAACACATTGGAATACTGGCAAATAATGCTTTTCTATATTAAATAAATATTGGCCAGGAAGGAAAAAAAAAGACCAAAATTATAGTAATATCATTCTAAGTTGCATTTTTTGTAGCAAAGACAGATGCACTATTTCTGAGAAGCTTAAGCTCCTGTAAATTATATGGCAAATATGCTCAGAAAGCAAAGTATATTGGTATTGGCAAAATCTATCAAGTAACAGAGTTGCACAGTGCGTAGTACAAGTGGCATATATGGCAGAAGAAAATTGACTACCAAATGGATGGGTTGGTAGATAACTATCACTACAGTCAAATGACTCCACTAATGTACAGAGTATGAGGCTGTCTTAGCAATTTGCAAAAATACATGGAAAAAATATGGGAGAATGAAATTTTGTTCTGTTTTAACTGAAACATCATAATGTAAAAGGGGTTTTCCTGTTTCTTATTTTGGTCAAGGCATACTTAATTATTAATAATTATATTTTACTGCCGGACACAGAGGTTCCGTCTTGTAACCCCAGCTACTTGAAGGTTGAGACAGGAGAATCACTTGAGCCCGGGAGTTCAAAGCTTCAGTGAGCTAGGATTGCAACTGTGCTACTGCACTCCAGTATTAGTGACAGAGCAGGATGCCATCCCTAAATAAATAAAAAATAGAAATATTAATACTATTCCTTTTCTGGAATCATAATGTTGACTAAGAAAGTTACTCAGAATCAGTTCTAATGGAGCAGCAACCACTAACAAAGTGTCTGCTCCTAAACGAAGTCCCCAAATTGCCCTCCTAACAGAACATTTGGAAACACCAATAGAGCTTTTTAGTTTGGTTGTAGTGTTAAAATAAATAATAAACATAGCATATAAAAAATGGACTAAGTTCCAGTCACAAATAATATAAGTATATTTTTTCAGCTTCTATTGAGTTCAAGATTTTGATTTTTCATTCTGAAGTATTCGTCTGGTGAAAAATTCTCAAGCTAAATAGGAAAATGGATAAAATATGAACATTGCTTTATGACATTGATATTGCCAGGAAATTCCATTTCTATGAGATTACATTCAAGATATGTAACTCAGTAATAAATGCCTGAATCTATCATTTGACAGTCAATACATTATGTTTTAAATGTTGACAGTTACGTATCAGCATTTATTAAGGAGATAAGCCAATGGATTGACCAATGACAACTCTTCCAAAAGTCCTGGTGGGAGGTGATTGGATCACATTTTCCCTAATGCTGTTCTCAGGATATTAACATGAGACCTGATGGTTTAAAAGTGTTTGATAGTTCCCACCTTAGTTCTCTCTTTCTCTGCTGCTGCCATGGAATATGTGCCTTGCTTCCTCTTTGTCTTCTGCCCTGATTGTAAGTCTTTTGAGGCCTCTACAGTCATGTAGAACTGTGAGTCAATTACACTTTTTTGTTTATAAATTATCCAGTCTCATGTAGTATCTTTATAAGCAGTGTGAAAATGGACTAATACCAGATCTAAATATAAGTTATTTTTATTAGAATTACCTTCCTGAGTTTGGACTTAGTTTTCACTTTCTTTATGGTTTTCTTTTTGATAAATCAAAGTTATGGATTTTAATATAGTTATATATATATATAACTTATCCTTTATTGTTTGTGTTTTTGGCATGTTTTAAAACAATAAACATTTTATTATGCTTGTGCATTCATACTTCTCATCCTTAAAAGTTTTATAGTTTTACTTTCTACATCTTTAGTTCATGCAAAATTTGTTTTACATATGATATGAAAGTGAGATAGATATTCAGTTTTTTTTTTTTGTATTTGTTTTCAGCTTTATTCTGGTATAAATTTCCATACAACAAAATTAACCAATATAAGTTTATAGTTTGGTGAGCTTTGACAAATATTTAAATTGTGTAATCACTACCGCATCATAATAGGAACATTTCTGTCAGTTCAGAAGTTCTGTTCTGTCTCCCTGTAGTCAGTCCTCTCCTTCAGTCCCTGCTGATCACCAATGTTTTCTTGCTACTCTAGGTTTGCCTTTTCTTTTTTTTTTTTTTTTATTATACTTTAAGTTCTAGGGTACATGTGCATAACGTTTATATCATGTATAACTCCCCAATGCAATCCCTCCCTCCTCCCCCCTCCCCCTGATAGGCCCCAGTGTGTGATGTTGGCGATTCCTCAAGGATCTAGAACTAGATGTACCATATGATCCAGCCATCCCACTACTGGGTATATACCCAAAGGATTATAAATTATTCTACTACAAAGACACATGCACACGTATGTTTATTGCGGCTCTATTCACAATGGCAAAGACTTGGAATCAACCCAAATGTCCATCTGTGACAGACTGGATTAAGAAAATGTGGCACATATACACCATGGAATACTATGCAGCCATCAAAAAGGATGAGTTTGCGTCCTTTGCAGGGACATGGATGCAGCTGGAAACCATCATTCTTAGCAAACTATCACAAGAAGAGAAAACCAAACACCGCATGTTCTCACTCATAGGTGGGAACTGAACAATGAGATCACTTGGACTCGGGAAGATATTCAGTTTTTATTTTTTGACATTTACAGACTCAATCATGCTACAGTCTTCATTAAGAAGCCCATAATTTCCCATGCTATTTGCCATTCCATTCTTTACATATATCATATTTACTTATGTATGTAGGTTTGGTGCTAGGCCTTCTGAGATTCTTGATTTGTCTATCCTTGCTCCAAAAATTCACTGTTGTAATTTCCATAATTTATAATGTATTGACACACTTTTCTTCTTTCTCTGAATGTACTGTGGCTAACTGGTATAGATTTAGAATCTATATTCTTTTTTTTATTATTATTATACTTTAAGTTCTAGGGTACACGTGCATAACATGCAGGTTTGTTACATATGTATACTTGTGCCATGTTGGTGTGCTGCACCCATCAACTCGTCAGCACCCATCAACTCGTCATTTACATCAGGTATAACTCCCAATGCAATCCCTCCCCCCTCCCCCCTCCCCATGATAGGCCCGGGTATGTGATGTTCCCCTTCCCCAGTCCAAGTGATCTCATTGTTCAGTTCCCACCTATGATGATTCTTATAAAAAATCGACTTGCACAGATTTTATAATCTATATTCCACATTCCTCAAAAAAATTGGTAAAATTATGAGTACGTGACATGGTTTGGATTTGTGTCTCCACCCAAATCTTGTGTTGAATTGTAATCTGCAGTGTTGAGAGAGGGGCCTGGGGGGAAGTGATTGGATCATGAGGACATATTCACCCATTACTGTTCTAATGATAATGAGTGAGTTCTCACAGCTCTGGTTCTTCAAAAGTTTGTAGCACCCCCACCCCGAACTCTCTCCTCCTCCAGGCATGTAAGATGTACCTCCTTAATCTTTACCTCCACACATGATTGTAAGTCCCCTGAGGTCTCCCCAGCCATGCTTCCTGTACAGCCTGTGGAAATGTAAGTCAATTAAATCTCTTTACTTCATAAATTACCAAGTCTCTGGTAGTTCTTTATAACAATGCAAGAACAGACTAAAACAGAAAAATTGGTACCAAGGAGTGGGGCATTGCTATAAAAATATCTGAAAATTTGGAAGCAATTTTTGAACTGGGTAATAGGCAGAGGTTGGAACAGTTTGCAGGGCTCAGAAGATAGGAAGATGAGGGAATATTTGAAACTTCTTTGAGATTTGTTGAATGGTTGTGACCATTCAACTAAATATTTAACTAAATGCTGCTAGTGGTATGGACGTTGAAGTACAGGCTGAGGTGGTCTCAGACGGAAATGAGGTACTTAATGGAACTGGAACAAATATCAATTTTGTTGTAAGTTAGCAAAGAGGTTGGAGGCGTTGTGGCTCTGCCCTATAGATCTGAGGAACTTTGAACTTGAGAGAGATAATTTAGGGTATCTAATGGAAGAAATTTTCAAGCGGCAAAGCCTTCAAGATATGACCTCACTGCTTCTAACAGCATATGGTCATATGAATGAGAAGAGATGATCTGAAACTGAAACTTACATTTAAAAGGGAAGCAGACCATTAAAGACAGAAAAATTTGCAGCCTGATCATGTGGTAGAAAAGAAAAAAACCATTTTCTGGGGAGGAATTCAAATTGGCTATAGAAATCTGCATAAGTAAAGAGGAAATGATGTTGATAGCCAAGACAATTAGAAAAATGCCTTGAAGGTATTTTAGAGATATTTACATCAGCCCCTCCCATCACAAGCCCAGAGGCCTAGGAGGAAAGAATGGTTTCATGGGCTGGACCCCATGACCCACTGCCCTGTGAAATCTCAGAATACTGCTCCCTGTGTACCAGGTGCTCTAACTCCAGCTATGGCTAAAAGGGCCCAAGATACGTCTCAGGCTGCTGCTCCAGAGGGGGTGAAACATAAGCCTTGGCAATTTCATGTGATGTTAAGCCTGTGGGTGCACAGATGTCAAGAATTGAGGCTTGGGAACCTCTGACTAGATTTCAGAGGATGTATGGAAACACCTGAGTGTCCAGGTGGAAGTTTTCTACAGGGGCAGTGCCCTCATGGAGAACCTCTACTAGGGCAGTTTGGAGGGAAAATATGTGGTTGGAGCCCCAACATAGAGTCCCCACTGGGGCGCTGCCTCGTGGAGCTGCGAGAAGAGGACCACTATCCTCCAGACCCCAGAAAGTTCCTCCAGACCCCATTGACAACTTGCACTGTGCACTTGGATAAGCCACAGGCACTCAATGCCAGCCCATGAAAGCAGCCCAAGGGGCTTTACCCTGCAAAGCCACAGGGGAGGAACTGCCTAAGGCCTTTGGAGACCACTCCTTGCATCATTGTGGCCAGAATGTGAGACTTGGAGGCAAAGGAGATTATTTTGGAGCTTTGAGATTTAATGACTGCCCTGCTGGGTTTCAGTCTTGCATGGGGCCTGTAGACCCTTTGTTTTGGCTGATTTATCCATTTTAGAATGGGAGCATTTACCCAATGCCTATACCCTCATTGTATCTTATAAGTAACTACTTGTTTTATTTTATTTTATTTTATTTTATTTTATTTTATTTTATTTTATTTTATTTTATTGTACAGGCTCATAGGCTGAATGGGCTTGCCTTATTTCAGATTTCAGATGAGACTTGGACTGTGAACTGTGGAATTAATGCTAATGATTGTATTTTGCAATGTGAAAAAGATATGAGACTTGGGAGGAGCTGGGTGGAATCATATGATTTGGATTTGTGACTCTACCCAAATCTCATGTCAAATTTGAATCACCAGTGATGGAGGAGGGGCCTGGTGGGAGGTGATTGGATCATGGGGGCAGACTTCTCCCTTGCTGTTCCTGTGTTAGTGAGTGAGTTCTCAGGAGATTTGGTTGTTTATAAGTGTGTAGCACTTTCCCTTTGCTCTCTTCCTCCTACTCTGTGCATGTAAGAAGTGCCTCCTTCCCTGTCACCTTCCACCATAATTGTAAGTTTCCTGAGGCCTCCCAGTCATGTTTCCTGAAAGCCTGTGAATCTGTGAGTCAATTAAATCTCTTTCTTTATAAATTATCCAGTCTCAGATAGTTCTTTATAACAATGCAAGAACGAACTAATACAGTATCATATCTTCAATTTCATAAACACCACAGCAATTTATGTTGACAATCAAAATAGTGAATATTTGCATCTATTAAAATACTTATTTTTTTCATTTTTAGATCTCCTTTAATGCCTTTTAATAGAATTTTAGAATTTTTACTGTAAAGGATTTGGAGAATGTGATATTGACAAATATTATTTTTCCCTCCCTGTGCGTGGATTATTGCTCCCTGTTTTGTGGAACTCAGTTATTCCATGAAAATAATTAGATTTATTTTGATTACTGCATAAAATATAAGCAGAAGTGACATGCATTACTTCTGTGAGATATCACATACTTTCTCATTCTCCCTTTCCCTCTGTTGCATTAACTTGAATCCAAAGTGAAGACATTATGAAATTGAACCACAGTTGTCCCAAAGTGGATGTGTAATCTGAATAAAAATAAACATCTCTTTTGTTCATCATTCGTTTTGGGGGTAGCATTTTACTGTAGAATAACTTAGCCTATCTTGACAGAACAAAAGTTTATTTTACACATTTTATTTTTTTGCTTATCTTTACCTTTTGTTGTCATTGTTGCCATTTTCATTACTATCATAAGCTGCATTTAGAGTCTTGCTCTTTTATAAAATTTTTCAATCTCAGCCTTTGGTAGTGTATTTAGGCCATTTTTCTGCATATGATTATCTACATGTTTGGAATTAAATCCGTCATCTTTCTGTTTTCTGTTTTTCCTTATTACTAAGGCAAGAACCATTTTAGTACTCTTACCAACATCCTATGAATTATAAAGGTCTTGACTTTGGATTTGGAAACAAGCACCATTCCTAGCTCCGAGTGAGCCTTGGATATTGCTTCTTTTAATCTTTTCAGGTAGTTCTTCCTTCAGCTCCCAGTAGTATTCTCACATGCCTACAACTGTTAGAACTCAATTGCATATTTCAGTGAGACCTGAAGCTCTCTGGGGCAATCTCACTGTGCAGCTCTCTCCTTTTTGGTACCTGCCAATCCAAGCTGCCTTGGCTTTGCAGACTCCCAGTTCTGTTTCCTCCACTCAGGGTGACTACTGGACTCTGCTTGATTATCTCCTCCCTGCTTTCCAGATTAGAGTCTTTATTAGGCATAATCTAGTATTATTTTGTGGTCCACCTTATTGGTTTTCCGTATCTCAAAGAATCATTGTCCTCTGTTGACAGATGTTCAATATCTTGAGAGCCATTTTTAATAGACTTTGCAAATTTGTTTTTACAGAAAAAAATTGCCATCAGCTTAAACTCAGAATTAATAGAACAAATGTAAAATAAGCTACAAGGATGTTGATTATTTGATGCTTTGTACTGCAATATATAGTTTAGAAATATTTGGTTGCTAAATTTCGGTTAGCAAGACCTTTATTGCATTCAGAATCTTGAGTTCAGCACTTTATTTTGAAGTAATTAGACTCCAGAAATCAACTAACATTCACCGAATCCAAGATAAAACTATGTTTGAATTGGAAAGAATATTAATTTGCAATTGTAGGAATAAATAGCAGTAATAATTAGAAGGGATCATTTTCATGGGAAGTCCCCTACATTATTTAGTGGAAACCTAGGCTCTGCAGATATGCAGATTGAAGTTAATATGGTTTCTAAAAGTACTTTTTTAAGGGGAAGGCAGAAGAATATCATGAGCACTCGATTAATTGGCTAGACATACAGATCATGATACTCTGTATTCAAAATGGTACTGGAACCACACTGACAAATTGTTGTTTGATTACTCTCTGGAGATAACTATTCCATTGTAATAATATTGCTCTGTGCACATTGCAAATTGACTAGTTTTTACAATACTCTCTCCCTGGTTGAAACTGTGAAGCATACCCGTACCTTAATTTAAACTTGAGGAATATTTTAACATATTAGAAGAAAAAAAAAAAAACTAGATAAATGAACCCTAGATTTTAAAAAAAGATGAAAATAAATTTGCAAATTCATGCTTGAGATAGCTATATTTCAAGGTCCATTTAGATAGACACACTTTTATCATCTTCGATACTGTTGTATCCATCTTCGATACTGTCTACACTGTGATTGACTTACGAGGACATGCTAAATTCTCTAAATTGTCTTATAAGTAATAAAATTATCTCAAGATTCTTAAGGAGATATTGTTTCACTGGTCAAATAGTTTTCAGAAAATGTGATGTTTTATAGCTCCCTCTTAGAAATTTATACTGTGCATTAACTTTTAAAAGTTCAGGGAAATTCTGCTAAAACAACTTAAATTTTGTTTATTTTAGCAGAATTTCCCTGAGCTTTTAAAGGTTAACGCGCATTTTGTCATATGCTTGTGGGCTGCATGTATGTCTGCTTTTGAATAGTGTTTATTCATGTCTTTGACAACTTTTTAATAAGGTTTTTGTTTTCTGCTCATTAATTTGTTTAAGTTCTTTATAGAGTCTGGATATTAGACCTTTGTCGGACGCATAGTTTGTAAATATTTTCTCCTGTTCTGTAGGTTGTCTATTTACTCCATTGATAATTTCTCTTGCTGTGCAGAAGCTTTTTAGTTTTATTAGGCCCCATTTGTCAATTTTTTATTCTTTTTACAATTGGTTTTGGCATCTTTATCATGAAAGCTTTGCAGGCGCCTATGTTGAGAATGGTATTTCCTAGGTTATCTTCCAGGGATTGTATAGTTTTAGGTTTTGTTTACTTCTTCCCTGTCTAAGCAATCGAATACATTGCTATGGATGTACAATCTACGCCTCTTTTTTCTCCTTTGTGCCTTTGTACAAATTTTTCTGAATTTCTTTAAAAGTTGTTACATTACAAAGCCTTTGGAACAGAACCTCTTAAATAAGTTAACTCTATTCAGAGTGCAAACGAGATACTGTTCAAAGTGTGTTATCTTTTCAAGACAACCCAATCATCAATGACATAGTCCCTGAATGGCCTTAGTTTATATTCAGGGCAATGTTTACTATCCATGAAGGTCTGACCTAAAATTTGATTACTTTATTCCTTATGAAGCATATAGAGTGGATTGATAAACATAAAGTTAGACTCAATAATAATACTTTTAAGTAAGCTTTTTTCACTCATTTGCAGAGATTAAGTGTATACACAGAATATTTGCAATACATATAAGACAATGAATTTACATAGTTTCTGATATGTAATTGTAAGCACAGAATTATTTATTTTGAAGCACCCTTTCTGAATATTGTATTTAATTTTTCCATCATTTAAAAATATGTTTTATGAATAAATATATAGTTAATTCTTGGGAAAATAAAATTATCATGGAAAGTGACCCCTAGCAAGTTTTAATATTGCAAAAATTTTACACCCCCTTATTTTATACATGTTTACCTTTGTATTTCCAATGTCTGACAGAATGTCTAGTGCATAGTAGGCAATAAATAGATATACATTGAATAAATAAATAAATAATAAATAATATGTAGTTCAAATTTTGGTAAACATATCTCAAGATTATATGTCTTTTTGGGACTTTTCTTCTTCACATCCTTGAAAATAGTTTTTAGTGATTTTCAACGAACTATTTTCTGATTAAATCTTCCCTGATTTAGTTCTTGATGACTATAGTTCTTATATTCTGATTATTGCATACAAATAAATTTGGCCTATTAATTACAGAGGGAACTTATTTTAGAAATTTGCAATTCATTCTTTATGGAACTATGGATGTCCTTTTCCCTGTTTTAGGTTTATTCTTGAATGAATATAAATGTCAGACCTGGTTAGACTAAGATACATCATTGGTGAGTAAGTGAGAGTTTTTTTCTGCATACTATTGGGTATTTTGTATATGTCAGACAATGTGCTATTTTGCCTATATTACTTCTTTTAATCCATTTTATAGCAAGAAGAAGAAAGTATCACTTCATGGCAATGAAAACTGAAAATTAAAGTTGCTAAATAAGTAACATAAGGTTAATGAGTAGCAAACTTAGATTTTGGAGCCAGAAAATCTTTCTCCAGAACCTGTGTCTGTAAGTATGACATTACATTTCCTGACTCAGGGAAGATACTTTATATTATTTCCCAAAGTAATCACAGACCTTAAATAGCGTGTGGCACAGAGTAGGTGCTGAAATAATTTGTTATAACAGGATGGTAAATCTAAAGTCAAGTCCATTGTCATAACAAATACCAGAAAGAGAAGTTTTAAAAATAATATAATTTAGAATTTCTGCAACAAAATGACTTCAGGTATTTTTTTTAGCTCCTCTTGGATATATAAGATTTATGTAATTGACAGAAAAAGGAATTGAACAATATGATGCATTTGGAGTTCAATGCCCCCTGGATGGGTAATGTAAGGTACTCAAGTTAAAATATTTTTAAATGTGTTTAAAAAATATAAAATATTGTATTACACACTTACAATTTGTTAAGTGTAGTTATAGATCTCATGTTAAATGTTGCTACCACAATAAAATAAAATAATATATAATTATATATATACAATATTATATATACATATAATATATATCTGCTATATATTATACATGTGTATGTACATATTTTCCATGGAAAAGGTAATACAGAGATTTTTACCTGAAAGTGGTTTTTCTATGTATTGTAATATTAAACTATATTTTCCATTGCATACTTTACATAATCTAGCCAAAATTTGCAAGATGCAAATTCTACATATCCTCTACAAAATTTGTACCAATTGTTGACATCATTTAGAGACAACTAAAACAAGTCTTAGAGGCAATCAAAACCTTTTTGTGATAACTTTTATTTACTTTAACAAATTCAATATTTGTATTTATTCCATAAAAATATTAAATTAGATATTTTTTTCTGTGCAAAAATGGTTTCTGCTTCTCATGGAAGTCTTTGTTTATTGCCTATTAATACCAGTAGTAATTTTTTTTCCCCACAAATATGTAATGGCCTTACACTCCCTGTTTCATCCACTTTCCAAATAAATTTTAAATTAAATTATTACAAATGAATACATTTCATTCTTGATATTTTTATGCCCTATTTAAAGGTTACCTATATGTAAACTAACACAAACAACTCACTCTTCTTCCCATAATCCCTCCCATGAGCTGAAATACCAATCTTCCGTAGTCCTGATAACACTATATTATTTATAAACTTTATTCTTTTAATGTACATTTATATATTTATAATATAAATACATTCTTTATGATATCTGCAAATTTGCTCCAGATCTGTAAACATTTCAAACATTTTTCCCTGTGACATTATATATCTTTTCAGATTACACAGTTCCTATTTAATTTGAGGGTCTAAAAACATGCAACTTTTAAATAAAGGGGAAGGGATGAGACTTTGCCATTGAAGATGTAAATCAAAACCAGTCTTGTTTCCCCAAAACCTATAGAAATAAAAAATAATAATAAAATAAAGTAAAAGTAATTTTTAAAAGCCAGTACAAATAATTTTACTTACAATTAATATAACTATAGTACTCTTAATCTTAGAAGATATTCATAAAAATACTTATTTAAAATTAAATTTAAAGCAAGCATCTACTACTCCCCCACTACCTGCTCTATAATATTAGAATTTTTAATGCCTCATATCAGATGTAAAAAGCTTTAAACTAATCCAAGTTAAACCATTAAAGGAATTACCAAAAAGATAAAATTTGCAAGTAAGAATATACTAATTATTGCCACTTTATTGATCAGTTGCTGGAAACTTTAAGTGAAATAAATTGGTCTAAATTACATAGTAATAGTTGCAATATATTTTTTCTTTTACATGAAAAAATATAAGTGATTTCTAATTTTATTGATCTCTTTTTACATCCTTATCATAATACTTTATTTTTTTTTGTTTCAAAATTTATTAAAAATTTAAGTTGTATTTTTCTCAGGTCAATAGTTCCGTTAAAAAATTGAACAGGCCGGGCGCGGTGGCTCAAGCCTGTAATCCCAGCAGTTTGGGAGGCCGAGACGGGCGGATCACGAGGTCAGGAGATCGAGACCATCCTGGCTAATACGGTGAAACCCCGTCTCTACTAAAAAATACAAAAAACTAGCCGGGGGAGGTGGCAGGCGCCTGTAGTCCCAGCTACTCGGGAGGCTGAGGCAGGAGAATGGCGTAAACCCGGGGGGCGGAGCTTGCAGTGAGCTGAGATCTGGCCACTGCACTCTAGCCTGGGTGACAGAGCGAGACTCTATCTCAAAAAAAAAAAAAAAAATTGAACCAAGAAGGCAAATTTAGATGTCTGTATATAACACTATTTTCACTGGAAACAAAAGTATTCAAGTTGTGTTAAAAACCATATGAACAAATAAAGAGGAATGAAGTGCTGATAACTGCTATAATATGCATGGACCTCATAAACACGCAGATTGGGAGACCAGGGAGGCAGATCATGAGGTCAGGAGTTCGAGACCAGCCTGGCCAATGCAGTGAAACCCCATCTCTACTAAAAATACAAAAATTAGCTGGGCATGGTGGTGGGCGCCTGTAATCCCAGCTACTTGGGAGGCTGAGGCAGGAGAATCACTTGGACCCGGGAGGAGGAAGTTGCAGTGAGCCGAGATCATGCCACTGCACTCCAGCCTAAGCAGCAGAGCTAGACTCCATCTCAACAACAACAAAAAATATGTATATATATGCTGAGTGAAAGAAGCTGGCTGTGAAAGAACACATATTGCATGGTTTCATTTACATGAAATGTCCAGACAAGGCAAACCTACAGAGATCAAATGAATATGTGATTGCCTTATGCTAACAGTAGAGATGAGGAGTGACTCTAAATGGGCCCAAAATTTCTTTTCAGGGTTATAAAAATGTCCTAAAATTAGTCTGTAGTAATAGTTTACAACTCTCTGAATATAATAAAATTCATAGAATTGTACATTTGAAACAGGTCTGTTTCATGGCATGTAAATTATATCTCAAAAAAAAATTATATCAAACCCTCCTCCACCAAAAAAAAAAAAAAAAAAAAAAGAAAAGAAAAGAAAAGAAAACACCACATATTAGCAAAGGCATTAGAGTTCCAGTAACTGTGGAAATAACTGTTGACGTGGAAGAAGAATGTCAAAAAGGCTTGTACTTGGGTATCATTTTCTCTTATAATCATCTTTCTCCTTGATTAATTCTCGATCATATTCTCAGCTGAAACTAGTAACATTGAAATGGTTCAAGGTTCAAGTAAACGCCTTGAACCTATTGAGTAGAGATTGAATCTCAATGATTATAAGTTGAAAACTTAATATTCAATACAAAACATTAACTGCCCTATGATCTTAGAGAAGACAAAACTATTTTTAAATGATCATAATTTATTATTTTCTTGTTGATTAAAAAAAATTTCAAAATTTCCATTGCCTTCTCCAGCAATATTAGAATTGTGTTTTACAAATCTGCTCTCTATAGAAAACTTAGGGTATAAGGGTAAATAGATGCATTGATACTGTGTGATACCTTGCAAGGATCGAATTTTACATTCGGTTTGTGAAAATTCAGATCCTGGCTTGCCCATAGTGGTAATTTAGTATAAACTTAGTGAATTAATGAACAGATGACAGAATGGACTAGTGACTGATGCAGTATATGGGGTTGTGAGGGTAACTGAAATAATGTTTTTGAAGAATGTTAACTTTCTCCAATCAGGTTTCCCACAAATATGGAGTACTGGATTTGATTGTACAGTAATTCAACTCTATAGTGAGAAAATTGTTTACTAAAATGGAGTGAGTTATCTCTTCCCAAAATACGAAGGTTCTAGTGCACTAATGTACTGGAAGTGATTATTTATCAAATACCATTCCTATCTTTTGAAGTTAATCCAATTCACATGGCTAAAATGTATAGGTCTAGTGACTATTTACATTGGCTAATACCATCTTTTCATGTAAAATTTATATTTGAAATATTCGTGTTAGTGCATTTGTGTAGTGGCTGTTTTACAACCACTGGACATATGCATAGTAAAAAATGAAAATGTTAACAAGTAGGTAGATTTTTACTCTTGATACTATTAAAATGAATTTTTACACCAGAACTTAAACATGAACAATTGTTACACTAGCAGAAAAAAAGAAATAAAAAAATTAAAATGTTAAAAAAGATCTTCCATGTAAACTATCTGGTTACTGGTTGTGCTATAAAATTTGCTAGTTGGGTGTGTTAATGGTGCTAATGGAGAGAGCAATTTTAAGCTGTAATCAGGTTTAAGCTTCCATAAGACTATTCATTTTTCTTTCCATTTGATGACAATTTTCTATAATTAATATCAGTCCTTTTTTACATCAACCAACTGCCTTGATATTACAAATAGAGTATTGTGCTGTTGCTTTAGGTAAGGATTAAATTAAAAACAGATGAAATCTTCACAGCCTTCCCTCAGAAAATGTTCATGTTTATAAAACAATATAAGTAAATAGTTACCGAGGATGTGAGATACATAAGAAAAATACTCATGTTGAAAATGTTTGGTGATTTTTCTAAAGTTATATGAATTTAAGTTTATCAGGGCTCATGAAGTTGCATGCGCAGGCAAATAATTTTAAAAATGTATGGTAATATATAAGAAGCAGATACATGTTCATGAATAAATGAACATAGATACCTTTTAATATTATAAATAAAGTCACAATTGGTCATCCAAAAATAATTGAATTTTTAAAATTTTAGTGGAATTATTAGTCATGATTTATACAATTATCTTTAGTTTGTATAAGTACAATGAATTACACAACCAAATTTTTGAAAGTTTTAGGTCTTTTGTTTTAGTTGTTACAGGAAAAAGAAAAAAAAAAGGAACCTACACATCAAAATATTGCCTGCGGTTATCTTCTATCAGAAGATAAGGAGAAAATATGTACATCCGCTCACACTGATTTCTTCTTTTTTCCATTAATGGTTTCTATTTTATTTCTGTATAATACACTTTTTTCTTATGTGTTTAAAAGAAAGAAACATTTTCAAAAAACTGTGGTTATTTTGTGAGAACTTTGTTTTGACAGCATTGAGACATAAAATAATAGAAAAATGATAATAAAAATGAAAATAGATAACTCTTTTTTCCTTTCATATCACATTAAATCGTTAATGATTCTGAAGGTCCTGAATGGATCTAAACGGTTGATCTGGGCAAGGTAAGTCTAGCCATTAGTGAATAAATGAAAATAATACTCTTAAAGGATTCAGTATGACTAAAATAAAACAAAAAGTAGAAACAGAAGGATAATATGATAAAAATATTTTTAAAATTATTTAATTTTAACAAGCAGAATATGAGTATTCTGTTTCTGGATTTTACCTCAGTAAAATGGAAATAGTAACCCTGATTATTGATTCAGTCATTATTATACACATGACTAAAAAATTACAAACTAGAGTAACAGCCTTGCAACTCAGAAGATAAATACTCCTGGAATTACAAAATGGAGAAATAAATACATTGTGGAGTAACAGTGTTCCTGAAAAATTCAATTTTCCTGTTGTGTATGAATACCAAATAGGGATGTTTCTTTTTAAAAAGAAAAAATCACCTTTAAAAAAGAGGACTTCATTTAAAAACAAGTTCTTTCTCATCCACACAGAAAGTAACTTTGTTACATTCACACTTAAAATTTGATAATCTCTGAAATATAATCATTGTTATTTCATTATGTAAGAATGATAAACCTGGGGACAAAGGCATGATTGGGTTTTGTTTTAATAGAAGCCCCCAAATAAATGTTACCTTGCACAGAAACAGATATTTAGCATATAGTGTTCATATGAGCACAAGTAAATCTTTTACCTACTGAAGTTGTACAAACCTTTTGGAAATGAAAATAATGATTAATTAGCAAAAAAAAAAAAAAAGAAAAAGAAAAGAAAGAAATGTTTTTAAGTTTATTTTGTGTTCTCAGCTAGTCTTGAGCATAACTTGTGGAGACCACATTTTAAAATTTTGTTTTGCCAACATTATGAAATACCTGCCAAGTTCTTAGTTTAAAGTATAAAGTAATTGTAAGTTTTAGGTTTTTAGACTTCCTCAGGGGCTACAAGAGGAAAAAAAATTCTGAACCTTTTAGGCTTATAAAAAGTTGGAAGTTATGCAGCACTTATATTTAGAACAGACTTAGTTGAATAGTTTCAAGTTACTGCCTGAGCTTGGTAGAATAACAAAGTATTGCTACTGCAGAAATAAGTTACTCTGTCATTGGGGAACACCAGGAGAATCTACTTACATTTGAAGGAATATCAAACAAATGAAACTCAAAGTTGAACCAAAACCTGAACAAAAAATAAACTGCTTCATGAAAAAAAAATAGATAAATATGTAAGAAAAAATAATTTGGCCTTCATGTTTTTCTTTATTTTTTTATATTAAATACATACATAAACCAAAATATTTGTATGATGCTCACAAAATGTTTTTTTCAATTCAAATAAAGATTATTTTAGTCAGAGTAATGCATAGTACAAAATGAGCTAAAAATTGGAGTTAAATTTCAACACCTTTTTTTTTTCTTTAGGTGGAATTTGGTAAGCTTTTAAAGATAAAAAGTATACTCATTATTATATGCAAAGCTTTGTTGATTAAATGTTAAATCTACTGTATAAAGCGAGGATGAATAAAATGCTTGTGCATTTGGTTATATATTACCCTTTGCAAATATTTTCAAAGCCCAGTATTTAAATTTTAAGGCTTTACCTTTAAAGTTCTGAAGTAGTACCAAAGATCATAAAGGTCACATGTCCAACCTATTAATTTCTTACTTTTTTTTAATCAAAATTCATTTCCAGTGACCATGAGCTTTATTACCAAGTAAATGCTATTTCAGTTTTGTGTATGGATACATTCAGTGTTTATAAAAGAAATATTTACATTTCTATGTTTATATAATTATGCAAGAAGGTTCCTTTTCTGAGTTAAGGGCAAACATTTCAAAGGAAATTGGAGTTGATAAAGGTATTTGAGTTATCATTCACATGCATGCATTCATATTTTGTCTTACATTATTACTTCTCTTTCAAGACAACATTTTGACATTTGCATTCTGTTGTCTAACCATATTTACGGTAATCATTTAGACAGTATTTCTATGTTTAGCTGGTTTCAATATTCATGATTAGTCCTTTCATGTAATGGATTTTTTTCACTTGTTGATTATTTTATTACTATCTCAATTGACCAAATATATTAGTTTGCTAGGGATGTTGTAACAAAGTACTAAAACTGGGTGTCTTAAACAACAGCAACATTGTCATGCAGTTCTTTTTTTTTTTTTATTTTTTTTATTTTTATTTTTTATTATACTTTAAGTTCTAGGGTACATGTGCATAACGTTTATATCATGTATAACACCCCAATGCAATCCCTCCCTCCTCCCCCCTCCCCCTGATAGGCCCCAGTGTGTGATGTTCCCCTTCCCGAGTCCAAGTGATCTCATTGTTCAGTTCCCACCTATGAGTGAGAACATGCGGTGTTTGGTTTTCTCTTCTTGTGATAGTTTGCTAAGAATGATGGTTTCCAGCTGCATCCATGTCCCTACAAAGGACACAAACTCATCCTTTTTGATGGCTGCATAGTATTCCATGGTGTATATGTGCCACATTTTCTTAATCCAGTCTGTCACAGATGGACATTTGGGTTGATTCCAAGTCTTTGCTATTGTGAATAGTGCCGCAATAAACATACGTGTGCATGTGTCTTTGTAGTAGAGTAATTTATAATCCTTTGGGTATATACCCAGTAGTGGGATGGCTGGGTCATATGGTACATCTAGTCATGCAGTTCTGAAGGCTAAAAGTCTAAGATCAAGGTGTTGACATGGTTGGTTGCTTCTGAGTGCTGTGAAGGATCTGTCTCACGCCTCTCTCCCAGTTTTTGATTTGTGAGAAATCTCTGGCATTCCTTCCCTTCCTCTGTATCACTTTATCTTCACATGCCATTCTGCCTGTATGTGTGTGTCCAAATTTTTCCTTTTTATAAGGACAGCAGTCACTTCGAATAAGGGGCCCAATTTAGTATGACTTCGTCTTAAATAATTACATATGCAATGACCTCATTTACGAATAAACTTACATTCTGAAGTGCTGGGGCTTAGAACTTCAATATATTAATTTTGAGGGTGGCACAATACATAACAGTGAACATATCTTTAATTTAAAAAGCAATTATTGGTGGGGTAATGTCAGCAACATGTTTACTAGTCCTTTCCCAGTTAGAATGTGTTTTAATTCCCTTCATATACAAATAGCAATTTTGTTCATTATGAAGTTTTGTTTTCTTTCTTTCTTTCTTTCTTTTTTTTTTTGAAACAGAATCTCACTGCGTCACCGGAGCCAGAGTGCAGTGGTGCAATCTCAGCTCACTGCAACCTCTGCCTCCTGGGTTGAAGCAATTCTCTTGCCTCAGCCTCTGGAGGAGCTGGGATCACAGGCACCCACCACCGCTCCCCACTAATTTTTGTATTTTTTGGTAAAGACAGGGTTTCACCATTTTGGCCAGGCTGGTCTCAAATTCCTGGTCTCAAGTGATCTGCCCGTCTCAGTCTCCCAAAGTGCTGGGACATTATAATATTTTCAAACAACCCTTTTGATTAAAAAAAAAAATTGAAGGAGGTACTCTCCGTAAGCATCTAGTTCTGAAGCCAGACTGATTGTATCTTCTTTGTGGCTGATATATTTTTTACTTGTCCATGTATTTGAAAAACATTTTTTATTATAGATACTATTTTAAAATAACTTTACCTGCCACATAGTAAGTCAATTTAATATAGAAAACCTGTTGATATTAATTAAGACAATGATTTGCTATTGAAACAGATCTCCATAGCTGACAAGAGCTTAAACAGTTCAGAAGTCTATTTCTCTCCTGTGTAAATGTTCCTTTGTTATCAATTTCTTCTTCCATGAGGTCATCAAGGGCCCAGGTTCAACCTACCTTGCTGCTATTCACCCTCAATATCTAGCTTCCATCTCCTGGTACAAAAATATTTATTCCAGTTGCTACCATCTTATCTCTATTCCAACTGTAGGAAGAATAAATACAAAGACCTGATTATTTGTAATAAGGGCATTGACCAGAAATTGTACATATCCCTTCTGCTCCTACCCCACAGAACAGAAGGTAGATACGTGACCACACTTAGCAACAGGCACTCTTGAGAAACATAGTCTTTCACTTGGGCTCAACAAAAACCTGTATGAACATAAAGAAAATATTAATAGGTAGATAGTAGTGACAACTAGTAGGCTCTGCTAGAGTCCACACTTTGCTTTTATCAAATACCATTTATCACCTTCTTCTCATGCATTTAATAGAGTTACCCCTCTCCCAAGGCGGCAACCTCAACATTCCAT
Source organism: Trachypithecus francoisi (assembly GCF_009764315.1). Lineage (NCBI taxonomy): Eukaryota > Metazoa > Chordata > Mammalia > Primates > Cercopithecidae > Trachypithecus > Trachypithecus francoisi. Next base: position 32,930,564 of record NW_022681472.1, read on the forward strand.
GCAGTTACTGTAACCTACTCAAAGTCTCTGGAAAATGTGTAGTCTAATTTGTTAGATATGATTTTTGACTCATAATGGCACAGTAATTTTCAAATAAATGACATACTATCTGTCTCTTCTTGCTCTCATAATTCCCACCACACATATTTAATATGTGATAATAGAAGGACAAAGCAAGAAAAAACTTCCCGTTCTTATTATTAAAGAACAGAAACACATAACAGTTTTGTGTGTGTGTCAAGTGAGTATTTATGTAAAAGACTTCATAGATTTGAGAGAGAAATTATGCTACAGTGCAAATCCAGATACACGATAGTTGTTCAATATAGTTAAATTCAAATATTTCCTTGAAATACTAACATAAAACAAGTGGCATATTGAGCCAGTCTCAGTCACGATCACATTTGTCAGTTAAGCCACATGTGATTGGCGATGGTCACCTGATGAACGGAACCAAGATCCTAAATTTAAGTGGCCAAATATGGATAATATATTGTGTAAAAATTAAGCCATAAACAAGTCATAATCACAAACATTCGTCAGATAGTTACTTGATAATTAATGTAAATAATTTATTTTAAATAAGTCTAATAAATAGAAGCAGATTATAAATGGAGTAGAATTTATGTTGAATCCTTTGAATAATTTACCGTTAAAGGGTAAATCTAAAAGATATGTATGATTTTAGAATTAAACTTTTTATAAATTTTTACTTATAGATACTGTTTTTCCTAAGAATGTAGGCCTTGACACCAGCATTTTTATTTATAATATTTTTTCTCCAAACATCGTTTTAATATTTATAGCAGCTTGCTTGGGCTCCATCTACTAAAAGACGTGGAACAGTACAAAACCTGAGAACGCTGTCTCTCTAGCCACACCGCCTCTTTCACATATAGGCTCTACTACTTCCTGTCTTTAAAAACTTAGACATGTTATTTAGCCTTTCTATGGCTCACAATGGAGTGATTCTCCTAGTAAGAATAAGCAACTCATTCTAAACTATTTTCAGCCCAGAACGTTGATACTGAGCTATCAGAGTAATGAGAATTGGGGGCCTTTTGTGTGTGTATGAAAGAAGGGATAAACTTAAAACAAAACAAAACAAAAACAAAAACAAACAAACAAAAAAAACTTCAAACAATTATCACAGGCCAGAGATGGAGTTTGGGGGACCCTGATTTGGGAAATTGAAGACAGTTTGGACTACATGATTTCCTCAGACTAAAAAGAAGAAATTACTTGAAATTCACATAATATCACCTATGTCGAAAACCTATACTTGTTTTCCTTTGGATTGTAGACACTTACATAAGAAGGGTAACTGCATGTACTCAAATATTGTCGTAGGTTGAATGCTTATGTGCTCTCTCAAATTTACTTGACATGTAATTCCTAATGCAATAGTATTAAAAAGCAGAGCTTTCAGGAGGTGAGTAGGCCATGATTGTTTCACCCTCTTGGACAGGATTAACACCTTGTAAATGAGCTGGAGGGAGCTAGTGAGGCCTTTTTTTTTTTTTTTTTTTTTTTGACCTTCCATGCCTTATGCCGTTGTGTCTTCCACCATGTGAGGACACAGGATTTCTCTGTTCTGGAGGACACAGAGTTCGAGGCTCCATCTTGGAAGCAGAAACCAGGCCTTCATCAGACAATGAATCTACCAGTATCTCGATCTGGAACTTACCAGCCTCCAGAACTGTGAGAAATAAATTTATGTTGTTTACGAAATACCCAGTCTCAGGCATTTTCAAAATAACACCACAAATGGACTAAGACAACTTTTAAACAGATGCAGATGTTTGTTCAACTTCTAATCTTTGAGTTTCAGGTGACATTTTACTATATAAAAATAATACCCAGGATTCAAACTTCTACCTAAGGTCACAACATATAGCATATGCATGTGTGTTGCTTCACTAGATACTGCTAAGCAGTATTCTAGGTGTTTCTAGCAATTTAACATATCATCAATATATACAAATTGATTTCCTTTATAATACTGGCAAAATATTATATAAAAGTAGTTCAAAATTATACTTTTCCTGTAAGTAGAGGGTAGAATTTTGATATGGTTTAATTTATACTCACCTAATGACTAATAAAGTTGAGTAAATATGGTAAGAATGATTCTGAGGTGCCCCCTTCCAACACATCCACACAACAACCCTGCCGTCTAAGGTACACACCCCCCAAAAATCCTCTCTCCTTGAGTGTGATGAGACTTATGAATATAATGAATCTTGCTCCTATGATTAGCTTATAGTAATATTGTAAAGCTGAAAGAATTATACACATGTAATTAAGATCCCTAATCAGTTGCCTTTGAGTTAATCAAATGGAAGATTTCCCTAGGTGAACCAGACCTTATCAGATGAACCTTTAAAGATGGCAAAGAGATCAGACTTAAACGAGCAGAGAATCTCTCTCTAGTCTGCTGGCCCTGAAGAAGGAAGCTGTTATAATTTATACAGCTCAAAGTAAATGAATTCTGCCCACAGCCATTGGAACAGGACCTCAAGCTTCAGAGGACACCACAGCTCTAGCCAATACATACATTGCAGCTGGTGAGACACTGAGCAGAGGGTCCAGCTAAGCTCTTTCTAGACTCTTGACCCAGAAAAACTGAGAAGATAAACTTCTCAATTCATAGTAATTTGTCAGTTACCAATACAAAACAAATATATCAACTTTATGTGTGTGTGTGTGTGGATGGGTGGGGTGTGTGTGTGTTTGTATAAAACCTCCTTTTTTTTTTTTGGAAATGCCTATTCTACCAATATTGCGGTTGGTTTTTTCCTGGGTTTTTTTTGTTGTTGTTGTTGTTCTTTTTTTTTTTTTTTTTTTTTTTTTTTTTTTTTTTAGTATGTTTGGACTACTATAACAGAAGTATCATAGGGTGTCTTACAAACAAGAATTTATTTCTCACAGTTCTGGAACCTGAAAAGTTTAAGATCAAAGTGTCAGCAGATTTGTATCTGGTGAGTGCTCACTTTTCAGTCCATAAAGGGCCATATTCTCCCTGTATCCTGCGACAGTAGAAGGGTGACAGACTCTGGAGCCTCTTTTATAAAGGCACTAATCCTATTAATCACTGCTCTAGCCTCAAGTCCTAATGACGTTTCAAAGTATCTACCTCCACATATCGTCACACTGAAGGTTATGTTGTAACATGTAAATTTTGGAAGAATACATTCAATTTATAGCACTTTGATACTATATCTGAATTATTTGTGAGATATGTGATTGCCATTACCTTCCCTTATTCTGTGGCTTGGTTTCTCACTCTTTTAGAAGTGTCTTTTGACAGAAATAAATCCTAATGTTAATACAGTCTAATTTATCAATATTTTCTTTATGCCTATTGCTTTTGAATCGATGTTTAAGATATATTATCTTAAAAAAGAATAAATTAAATGCATTTATTCTTCTGTCATAACTACTATATGCTATTTTTTTCAAATTTCACTTTTAGATCTATAATCTATGTGGAATTTATTTTTATGTGTGGTATCAGGTAGGAATAAAGATTTATTTTTTTCCCCGGTGGATAAAATGATCTAGTATCACTTACTGAAGAGACTCTCTTGGATCCACTGCTGAGAAATATAATTTTGTCAAAGATTGAATAAGCTGATGTGTGATAGCCTATTTCTGAAAGAGCTATTTAGTTCCTTGCTCTGTATGCCTATCCTTGCAACAATATCACACTGTCATATCATAGGCCTTAATATTTGCTAGTAGACATCATACGCATTTTTTTGTCTGTAAGATTTCCTTTTATATATTCAGTCCTTTCTAGTTCCTTATAAACTTCACAATCATTTAATCAATTTTCATTTTTAAACACACACATAGATTATGATTAGCATTGTATTAGAATATCTACTAAGACGTAAATGATATTTTTGCAGAATTGGGACTTCCAATTCAAATAATTATGTATTTCTATATTATTTACATATTTTTCAATTTATCTCAGAGGTATTTATAACTTTTCCTTATAAATATTTAGCACATATTTTTAATGTTTTTTTCTTAAGCATTAGATTTTCATGCTACTGCAAATAACTTTCTAAACATTTTATTTTCTAGTTTTTATTCACAAAAGAGAAAATACATTTTAATACATTTTGTACATTTACTTCATATAAAGCAAAATTGTTAAATTTATTATTAAATATAATAATTGGCAGGTTGATAGTCCTAGACCTACAATCACGATATTGACAAATAATAAAAAATTATGTCTATGCTTCAAAAAACTGTATCATTTTTATTTGTTTGTTTTGTTCTTAATGCAAGTGTATGCCTACTAGTCCAGTGATAAGTAGAACTGGTGATAGCAGACATTCTCATCTTATTATTAATCTTAGGGAAAAAACTTTTACTAATTTTCTATTCATTACAATATTTCCTACTTATTTTTACAGAAATATTATTTATCAGATTATGGAAGTTCACACATTCCTAATATGATTAAAGTTTTATTTTTAAAGTTATGAATAAATATTAGATTTTATAAAATCATTTTTCTGCATCAATGTAGATTAATTTTTATTAATTTATTATTGTGTATAAATGCATTTATTCATTTTCTTATTTAATTCAACCTTTTATTTCTGAAAAATATTTAAATTTCTATACTGCTCTTTTGAGTTAATACTTTGGTTACAGTTTTGTTTTCTAAGTTCATAAGAAAAATTGAAATGTATACCATTATTTCTTATCAGCCTTTGGCATGAATATTGTGTTACCATCATGATTAAGTTGAGAAAATTTCCTTCCTTTCTTTGTTTTAGAGCAATTGGTAAATGTAGTATTATTTTATTCTTAAATATGGTGACGAATTTTGAAGCTAGATAGAGCTGCATTTTTATTTCAGGGAAACATTTGAAATAAGATCCAATTTATTTAGTAGCTAAAGGACTATACAGATTTTCTATGTCTTCTTTTGTTCAGTCAATCATGACACTTTCTGAGAATCTTTTTAAACTTTATCAAAATTTTTAGTTTTGCTGTCAAGTTGTTCAAGTACCCTCTTACAATTGGTTTAATATCTGTGGATCTAAATAGTGTTTTTTAAATTGTTGATATTGGAAATTTGTGACGTTCTTCTTTTCTTCGTCAGTTTTAGTAGGTATGTAGCAATTGGATTGTTCTTGCCAAAGAATAACCTTTAGTTTTTGTAACTGTTTCTCTATTCTACATTGTTTATATTATAAACTTATATCTTTATCAATTTATATATAAAATATATATTTAGATATAAGTATATCCACATATTTATATGTACAAATATATATTCTAGTTGCTATTTTCTTTTGTTTGTATTCATTTTCCTAAATTTTTACGTTGCAATGTGTTCATTATGTATATGATGACATTCTTTTTATAACTTATTTACATGGTTGTTATATGTTAAAATTTATTTTCTAGCCTTCTTTTTAATGTATGCATTTAAGTTCTTAAATTATCCTCAAAGAATGGCTTTAGTATCAATCATCATACAAGTTTGATTTCTCATATTTGAATTATGATTACTTTCAAAACATTTTGTAATTTCTGAATTACTGTCAAATATGTTGAAATCTCACATTATACTATTTTATTATTTGTCCCCTATTTCTAGGTTGTGACCTTTCTGGATGGCACTGTAAGGCTTAACAACTCTGGCTAGAAGCAAACTCCTACTTTTCCAAGCACCATGAAACCTCAGCCTCCTAGCAGCAGTCTACTGTTGTTATTGTTAAGCAGTTTGATGAAGTAAAGAGCCTTAATTCCTCTTACACCTCTCTACCATTCCCCATTATAATTGTTTTAAATATTTCCTCTATATACATTTAGAACCAAATCATTCAGTGCAGTAATTTTGTTTAAACTGTCAAACACAATTTAGAAAACTCAAAAAGAGACGTAAAGCCTATTGTATTTCCTTCTATTTTTACTTACTATGTTATTTCTTTTTCCTGATGTTCAAATGTTTCTTTTTAAAAATTGTATATCCTTTATATTTAGATAACTTCCTTTAACCATGCTTTTATATTTGCTATGCAGTGACCAGTTCTCTCAGTTTTTCTGTCATTTGAGAATATCTTGATTTTTTTCATTTCTATAGGATATTATTTTCTCTGGATATAGGAATCAGGGATAAAAGTCCTTTTCTTTAAACTCCTGAAATCTGCTGTGTCACTTCCTCTGGGCCTTCATAGTTTTTGATGAGAAATCTCTTGTTATTCAACTTATTTTTCCCTGTAAACTCTCTGGCTGTCTTTTTCTGTTTGTTTGTTTAACTGTTATAATTTATGTCAGTGTTTATTTCCCAGTTCAATTATGATGTGTCTTGTAATAAATTTATTTGAGTTTAGATTTATCCGAATTGGAGTTTGCTCATCTTTTTTAACTGATAGGCTTATGTCTCTTCTCAACTTTGGGAAATCATACTTTTTTTTTTTAGCCCTATCCTCTTTCTATTCTTTTTCTGTGACTTAGATAATAGATATGTTCTTTCTTTTGTTATACTATTTCATGCAGCTGAGACTTCATTTGCTTTTTCAGACAATTTTCTTCCTGTTGTTCACATTGAGTAATTTCCAGTTGTTCTGTATTGCAGCTCACCAATTCTTCCCTCTGTTCCCTCCATTCTGATGTTGAATACATCCACCCAGCTTGTCATTTCAATCACAACATTTTTCATTTCTAAAGCTTTCATATGGTTCTTTGCTTATATCTTCTGTTTCTTTGCTGGGGCCTTTTATGTGTATATATTTTTGTACTTGTGTGAAATTAGTTCATAGGTGCTTTTTGTAGCATTTTTATGCTGGATTGTAAAAAATCTTTTTCAGATTATTTCTTATTTCTCTGTCATCTCAGAGTTGGCATCTATTGGCTATCTTTTTTTTTTTTTTTTAATTTAGTCAGTCTGGTTTTTGATATGATGACTGACTTTTTATTGAAACCTGGGCATTTTCATTATTTTTTGAGATTCTGGATTTTATTTATACCTTCTGGTTTTAGCTGGCTTTCTCCAACACCTCTCTGGCAGAAGAAGGGCATTTCTACCTTATTATTGTCAGGTGAAAGCCAAATTTCAGGTACCTCACTTGGCCACTGTTGACACTAAAGGAGAGGACTTCATCTACATCTCTAGGTTGCCAGTCATTTCCTTAAGCAATTTATTGATGTCACTCTATTGACTTTTGGTTTTTCATTATTTTTGTTACCATATCAGTACTCAAGCCTTACTTTGTTCTTTTCCAGTTAATGTATGTTTCTCTTGTTTGTTTGTTTTTAACACTTTCTAGTTAGTACTTTTTTTAAAAGCACTTTGAGTATCCTGTGTAATTTATAGAGATTCTTAATTATATGGATTGACATCTGCAACAGTATTTTGCAAATTCTTGGCCATTATTTCTTCACATAAAGGTTCTATTCTTCTCTCTTCTTTTTAGAATTTGAATTACATGTTTATTTGAAATATTCACTGGGTCTCTTTTATTTTTTCCCACTTTAAATGATTTTGTTTCTGTGTCTCCTATTAATAATTTGCTAATGAGTATTTTCCAGTGCACTATTTTCTATTTAACTAATCCTTTCTTCAACTATGTCTAATTGTTTTCACACATATCTATGGAGCTCACAGTAGTGTTCTTTTCTGCTGATAAAAATTTGTAAAATATCTTGCCCACTGATAAAATTGATCCCATTCTCTACTGCTATATTTTAGTTTTTTCCTATTTCAATAAACCTTAAAAATTGAGAAAAAAAATTTTTTTTTTTTTTTTTTTTTGAGACAGAGTCTCGCTCTGCCGCCCAGGCTGGAGTGCAATGGCCGGATCTCGGCTCACTGCAAGCTCCGCCTCCTGGGTTTAGGCCATTCTCCTGCCTCAGCCTCCCGAGTAGCTGGGACTACAGGCGCCCACCACCTCGCCCGGCTAGTTTTTTGTAATTTTTTTAGTAGAGACGGGGTTTCACTGTGTTAGCCAGGATGGTCTTGATCTCCTGACCTCATGATCCGCCCGTCTCGGCCTCCCAAAGTGCTGGGATTACAGGCTTGAGCCACTGCGCCTGGCCAGAAAAACTTTTTTTTAAGTTTTTCATTATAACCCATGCTTTTATACTGTGTAAAATGTAAACTTTATGAACCTACACAGATTAGCCATTCAAATACAATATACTTTGTCACTTAGTTAAATTAAGTGTCAAGATTTAGATATTCTCATAAGAGAAATTTTTGTAACTATTTTATCTTCTGTTTGGATATTTATATATCTTATCTTTGGTTTATAAACATATTTTATTTACAAATGTCAATGTTTTAAAGAACAAACTCAGCCAGGCGTGGTGGCTCACACCTGTAATGCCAGAATGTTGGGAGGCCAAAGTGGGCAGATTGCAAAGTGAGGAGTTCAAGACCAGCTGGGCTAATATGGTGAAACCCTTTCTCTACTAAAAATATAAAAATTAGTCAGGCGTAGTGATGGGCACCTGTAATCGTAGCTACTTGGGAGGCTGAGGCAGGAGAATCGCTTGAACCTGGGAGGCAGAGGTTGTGGTGAGCAGAGGTCATGCCACTGGACTCTAGTCTGGATGACAAAGCAAGACTCCATCTAAAACAAAGAAACAAAACAAACAAATAAAAAAAGAGCAAACTCACATAGTTAAACTAATCTGTTAACCTGGCATCTTAAGTTATATGTTGTTTTGTGCCACCTCTACAGTAGTTTTCTGAGCTCTTCTTTTCCAGGGAAGAATTAAGGGTTCCCACATTTTTATGCCTGTCTGGTACATCAAAATACTTCTATTTGAATGTTCATTTTCTGGAACTGTTTAATCATGCTTTTCCTAATAAACTATGAGCTCTTTAAGAGTGTGTTTGCTCCATTCTTTATCTATCATAATGACTACTACAGAGAAAGTACTCAATAAACCTATGGTTTATGAATAAATAAAGAAAGAAACGTTAACCCAATCCTTAGCTTATTTTACATTCTAAGATTCTAATGACTGTGACCAGTCACCCAATACATATAAAGTGAGAGAGACAATTGCTCTCCCAAATATCCAATCAAGTTTCTATGGAAGGTTATGGGTTTCATCACCTAGTAGGTTAAAGTTAATCTAATAAGGTAGTACAATGCCATATGAAATGAGTAAGTAAAATGCCATGAGTCTTCTGAAGAAGGAAACATTCTATAATTTTTTGAGTAATAGCTTATGATATATTGTAACATTGGGAAGACTCATTAGTCTTCATATAGTGACTTAGAGTGAGGAGAAATTAGTATTAGGGATCACTTCTGAGCAAAGCAATTTTAAAAAACAGACTTCCCAATTTGCTGATTCACTATTCCCAGTTTTTCACTGTTCCAGAATGCCCAATTTCCCCACATAGACCATCATGAAAGAAAATTTATTTAAATGCAAACACATTGAAAGACAAAACCTAAGCAAACTAAGTTTTCATGGTCTAATATCAGATCCCTTCCTAAAAAGTTTGGAAACAGAGGACAAAGAGGAGACACAGTTTGCTCCCTACATCATCAGTAATACTGGAAACTCCCACTAATGTATATGGCAGTTTTATTTTTGGGCTTAAGTCTTGCTGTTATTGACTCTTAAAGGCCTTCTGCAGCTCTGAATATGGCTGCTGTCAAGAATAATGGCCTCTTCTAGCAATGGCTCTCTTATCACCAGGGTCTATTAAAGGATCCCCATTGCCACTTAATCTTTTTCAGTGGTTTTTGTGTGTGTGTGTGTCAATCCACTAGAAAGCTTAGGGACATACACAAACAGCCATGTAGGCAGGGTACGTATAGGAACTTTCCTGATGAAAACTCAAGTGGTAGTTTTATGCTACTGGATACCTGTTTTAAGAAACATGGAATGGTGTTATCCCTCTGCCACTTTCTACTACACTATAGGGTAGAAAATATTGCTGGCTTAGAGTAAGTATAAATGCTTCTTGGTGGAAACATCTGAGGAAGTGTGATCACAGTTTCACAATTGTGTGATCTTGTCCCTTACTTCCCACACTCTATGTAAAAAAGATAAATGATATTTTACCTGTTAAAATTACCATAAAAATAAAAAGAAGCAACATATTAAAGTGCTGAAAAAAATTAAAACATAGCAATCCCTCATTAATGTTACCTATATATAAAACAAAAGAGATCAATATAATCCATAAGTAAAATTTCTAAACTTTTTATAATAAAGGAGAATATACAAATTTTATTATATATTTATTTTTTATTATTATTATTTATTTGTTTATACATCTATTTTCTATTTTTAACAGCAAACAACAACAAATGTCAGTCCACATAATGAATAAAATAATTAAAGTATATGCATGAAATGGAATACCATACAGCAGTGAAACTGTACATGCAACAGTGTGAAAAATCTCACAATCATATTCAACTAAAGAAGTCAGACCCAAATTGAATATATTCTGTGACTTAATGGAGGTACTGGTTAGGATTGCGGCTACCTTTGAGTAAAAGTAGTAGTGTCTTGGAGAGGTCACCAGGGAGCTGCTGGGATTTTGGTGATTTTTGTCTTTCTTGATCTTGGGACTGTTTTACATGATGTGTTTATTTGTTAAAAATCCATTTAGCTTTGCATTTATGAATTTTTCCCTTTTTTGAGTCTGTTAATACAGAGATTTAATAAAATTCAATATGAAATTTGTTAAAATATAAGTCCTATGATCTCTCATTTTCTAATGAAAAATATTTGCTCATCACTGAAATAAAAAAGCAGTATCTATGGCTTTATATTTGTATTTTTATAAATGGCCTAGTGGATTGTTTTGAAATAATATAGACAACATCTCTCCATTTATTAACATTTCGAAACTTTCTGCTATCATTCATTCAATGTCATTTATTCAATTCAGAAGTATTATTTATTTATTTTTTTATTGATTTATTTATTTTTGAGACAGAGTCTGGCTTTGTCACCCAGGCTGGAATGCAATGGCACGATATCTGCTCACTGCAAGCTCTGCCTTCCAGGTTCATGCCACTTTCCTGCCTCAGCCTCCTGTGTAGCTGGGACCACAGGTGCCCACCACCATGCCAGGCTAGTTTTTTGTGTTTTTAGTAGAGACAGAGTTTCACCATGTCAGCCAGAATGGTCTTGATCTCCTGACCTTGAGATCTGCCCGCCTCAACATCCCAAAGTGCTGGGATTACAGGCATGATGAGCCACCGCACCTGGCCCAGAAGTTTTATTTTTAGCCTTATATATTATATTGGACATAGCTGTATAAATTTTGAAATCTACTGTATAATGTTTTCTATTGTTAATATCTAACATGGAAAATAGTAAGTTTTAGTGTCATCTGATAGTATAACTGGAAAGTACTACTTTGTGTATTAAAGTTGGAGGTCTTATAATGTGGATAAGCAACATTCAATATCTCAGAAATAATAACAAGTGAATGTGTCCCATTTAGTTTTGGAATCACTTTCTTCATAGGATGTATAAGTACATATAGTCATGTATTCCTTAATGATAAGAACATGTTCTGAGAAATGCATCTTTAGGCAATTTTGTCATTGTGTAAAAATCATAGAATATACTTATGCAAACTGAGATGGCATAGCCTTCTACATATCTAGGTTATATAGTATAGCCTATGGCTCCTTAGGGTACAAATCTATATGGGAAGTTACTGTACTGAGTATTGTAAACAGTTGTAATACAATGGTAAGTATATATGTATGTAAACATATCTACACATAGAAAAAAATACAGCAAAAATATGGTATTATAATCTTACCTTTGTATATGTGGCCTGTTGTTAACCAAAACACTGTGACTCAGGCAGATGTCATTTCACCGCACCTGCCAAAGGGAATCAGGTTCCCACATGCACTTAGGGAAAAAGAAAGACCACGTTGGCATGCCAGATATCAGGGGAAACCCCACGCCCAGTGTTTATCATGGGTTCTTTTCTATTTCCCTAGGCATCTCGGCTGGTTTGAGAAATAAAGGGAAAGAGTACAAGAGAGAGAAATTTTAAAGCTGGGTGTTCAGGGGAGACAACACACGTCAGCAGGTTCCGTGATGCTCCCTGAGCCGTAAAACCAGCAAGTTTTTATTACCAATTTTCAAAAGGGGAGGGAGTGCATGAATAGGGTGTGGGTCACAGAGATCACATACTTCACAGGGTAATAAAATATCACAAAGCAAGTGGAGACAGGGCAAGATCACAGGACCACAGGATGGGGCTAAATTAAAATTGCTAATGAATTTTTGGGCATGCATCGTCATTGATAACATCTTATCAGGAGACACGGTTTGAGAGCAGACAACCTGTCTGACTAAAATTTATTAGGCGGAAATTTCCTCATCCTAACAAGCCTGGGAGCACTACAGGAGATCGGGGCTTATTTCATCCCTTCGATTTTGACCGTAAAAGGCAGCCACCTTAAGGGGGCCATCTACAGACCTACCCTCAGGGCGCATTCTCTTTCTCAGGGATGTTCCTTGCTGAGAAAAAGAATTCAGAGGTATTTCTCCTATTTGCTTTTGAAAGAAGATAAATATGGCTGTGTTCTGTCTGGCTCACCAGCAGTCAGAGTCCAAGGCCATCTCCCTCGTTCCCTGAAGATTGCTGTTATCCTGTTCTTTTTTCAAGATGCCCAGGTTTCATATTGTTCAAACACACATGCTCTACAAAAAATCTGTGCATTCAATGCAATCATTACAGGGTCCGGAGGCAACATTCATCCTCCTCAGCTTACGAAGATGATGGGATTAAGAGATTAAAGTAAAGACAGGCATAGGAAATCATAAGGGTATTGATTGGGGAAGTGATAAGTGTTCATGAAATCTTCACAATTTATGTTCAGAGATTGCAGTAAAAACAGGCATAAGAAATTATAAAAGTATTAATTTGGGGAACTAATAAATGTCCATGAAATCTTCACAATTTATGTTCTTCTGCCATGGCTTCAGCCAGTTCCTCCATTCGGGGTCCCTGACTTCCTGCAACAAATATCTCAAAAATAATAACAAGTGAATGTGTACCATTTAACCTTGGAATCACTTTCTTCATGGTTGGGGTATAAGTACATACCGTCATGCATTGCTTAATGATAGGGATATGTTCTGAGAAATATGTCTTTAGGCAATTTTGTCATTGCATGAACATCATAGAATATACTTATGCAAACCTAGATGGCATAACCTTCTACATACTTAGGTTATATAGTATAACCTATGGCTCCTTAGGGTGCAAATCTATATGGCAAGTTACTGTACTGAGTATCGTAAACAGTTGTAATACAACGGTAACTATATATGTATGAAAAAAATATCAAGACATAGAAAAAATACAGCAAAAACATGGTATTATTATCTTACCTTTGTATATGTGGTCTGTTGTTAACTAAAACACTATTAGATAGTGCATGACTCTATGCGTGTGTGTGTGTGTGTGTGTGTGTGTGTGTAAAACACATATATACTGTGTTACTGGTTAATGAAACCTCTGGAATAACATTTCCTTCTACTATCTCAGTGAGGGTAATTTACTATGATATGGCTGAGGTACTATTGCTCTGATCTAACAACATTTTCCACAATTTTATTCTATTAATTTATTAATACATCTCCAATTTGAACAGCACATTTGACAAAAATAGAGTAAAATTGATTTAAAACAAAATGTATCATTTTATATTTTAATTCCCATTCTGATTCTATATAGTGAAAGTAAAGTCATCTAAATTAAATTTAAGATTATACCTTCCTTCAGATACCACATTTTAGCGATAGCTTCACCCCCTGGTCTTATGGAAATTTCCTCTAGAAGAGGATTCAGAACTGAAGATACTATCGATTTTTTTTAAATTGGAAATACATTTTTGTGCCTCAACTGTTTACTAGATGCTATAGAAAACTAAGTCACTTCTCTTTCTAGCATAAAGAGCTTACAATATGAATATGAAAGTAAGATGAAGTGATTATAAGTCAAAAAGCAAATTGAATAGCAAATTCAAATGGCAAATTTAAACAGCAAATTCCAATAGATATAGAATCTAATCAGTTCCATTGTGCTTTAATTGTATTTTTTCTATATTGGAAGAGCAAAACATTAAAATATTAATATTGTTTTATGTTATAAGGATGTCTGTGAAGAGGTTGTGGGATTAAAATACAGACTTTGCATTTGAAAAGACAATGAGGGATTTTTTATAATCAGTAATCAATCATTTCATAATCAAGTGAAATATTGAAGTGATAAATGAATTAATGCAAGAAGGACTATTTACTTGAAGATAAAGTAAATATACTATATATTTCAACGTATAAATAATAGAGTTGAAATTATGTAGTAGATATTATAAACATTTACTCATATCTCATGCTCTTCTACTTCTTGCCACCTACAAGGAATATCCTTTCTTACTCTATGACTTAGTTTATGGTCAAAGGATGTCAGCAGAAAGGACTGATGTCACCTCCAGGCTGACACATTTAATTTCTGATGCAGTGTTCTCCATGCTATCCTCTCCTGCTTGGTGAACTGTGGAGCACTTGTGTTGAGAAGTAGGTGCCACAAGATTGAAGCAGCCTTGGATCTTGAGGTGCCACATGGAGAACAGGTGCTTTGAAGAGAAGCTCAGACTGCAGGGGACTTTGAATGAGAAAGAAATATAAAGACTTTGTTGTAATAAGTCACTGAAATATTGTGTTCTTTTTTAACTTTAATATAAACTTGTCTTTTCTGACTGAAGCAAAATAAGCAGTGACTAGGAAATAAGTAGAAGAGGAAGTCAACAGAGTCTGCCTAAAGATTTAGATAATTAAGTACACTACTAAATGTAATAGTATGTCAAAAACACTACAAAACATATGAATGTTCCAAATTATTAAGAAAAAACTACTCATATACATAAAAGAACACGAACATTGTTTATCTAGTGAAAGAACAAAAAGAAGCAAAGGGAAAATATAAATGACATAATTAAAGAAGCATGTGTGTCATTTGAATAAATGTACAAGGGCTTCAGAATTTAAAGTGAAAGACTGTCTATTAAAACAAAATAAAAATCTAATAATATACTCCATGGAAAAACACACTTATTACCAATTAGCTCAGAGAAGCCAAATATTAAAAAAAGGGGGTATAATCATTCCAGACATATGCAAATAAACAAAAGATGAAAGGTGAAACTGCCCATTTTATAATTAGAAAAATTTAAATTCAGAACAAAAATAATTAAAATAATAGTACAATTTGCATTGAAGATCAAAGAAAATTTCATGTACCAAAGAATGTAGTATAGTCACTGATATGATTTGGTTCCATGTCCTCACACAAATCTCATGTTGAATTATAATCCCCATGACTTGAAGGAACAGTCTGGTGAGAGGTGATTGAATCATGGGTTTAGATGTTCCCTTTGCTGTTCTCATGATAGAGTTCTCAAGAGATCTGGTTGTTTGAAACTATATAGCACTTCTCCCTTTTCTCTCTCTCTCCTGCTACCATGTAAAGATGTACTTGCTTCCCCTTCACTCTTGCCATGATTGCAAGTTTCTTGAGCCCTCCTCAGCCATACTTTCTGTATAGCCTGCAGAACTTAAGTCAATTAAAGCTCTTTTCTTCATAAATTACACTCTCAGATAGTTCTTTATAGCAGTATGAGAATAGACTAATACAGAAAATTTGTACCCACCAGGAGTGGGGTATTGCTATGAAGATACATGAAAATGTGGACGCTACCTTGGAATTGGGTAACAGGCAGAGGTTGGAACAGTTTAGGGACTCAGAAGAAGACAGGAAAATGTTGGAAAGTTTGGAACTTCATAGAGACTTGTTGAATGGTTGCGACCAAAATGCTGATAGTGATATAAACAATGAAATCCAGGCTAAGGTGGTCTCAGATAAAGATGAGAAACTTATTGAGAACTGGAATAAAGGTCACTCTTGCTATACTTTAGCAAAGAGACTGGTGGCAACATGCCTGTCCTAGAGATCTGTGGAAATTTGAACTTGAGAGATAGGATCTAGGGTATCCGTCAGAAGAAATTTCTAAGCAGCAAGAGGTTATCTGGCTGTTTGTAAAAATGTATTCTCATATGCGTGAACACAGAGATTATTTGAAACTGGAACTTATATTTAAAATAAAATCAGAGCATAAAAGTTTGGAAAATATGCAGCCTGGTCATGTGGTAGAAAAGAAAAACCCATTTTCTGGGAAGAAATTCAAGCTGGCTACAGAAATTTGCTTAAGTAAAGAAGAGCCGAATGTTCCAAGACAATGAGGAGGAGGCATCAAATGCACTTCAGAGACCTTCGTGGCAGCCCCTCCCATCATACACCTGAAGGCCTAGTACTGAAGAGTGGTTTCCTGTGCCAGGCCCAGGACCCACTGCTCTGTGAAGCCACAGGATATGATGCTCTGCTCCAGCTGTGGCTTATAGGAGCCAAAGTAGAGTTTGGGCCATTGTTTCAGATGGTGCAAGCCCCAAACCTTGGTGGCTTCAAAATGATGTTAAACCTGTGAGTGTGCAGACAGCAAGAGTTGAGGCTTGGAAGCCGCCACCTAGATTTCAGAAAATGTATGGAAATGCCTGGATGTACAGTCAGAAGTCTGCTGCAGGGACAGAGTCCTCATGGAGAACCTCTACTTGGGCAGTGTGGAGGGAAAATGTGGGGTTGGAGTCCCCACATAGAATTCCCACTGGGGCACTGCCTAGTGGAGCTGTGAGAAGAAGACCACCATCCTTCAGATCCTAGAATGGTAGATTCACTGACAGCTTGCACCATGCACCTGGAAAGGCCACAGTTACTCAATGCCAGTCCACTAAAGCAGCTGCAGTGGCTGTACCTTGCAGCATCATAGGGGAAGAGCTAATCAAGGTCTTCGGAGCCCATTCCTTACAACAGTGTGGACTGGATGTGAGACATGAAGTCAAAGGAGATTATTTTGAAGCTCTAAGATTTAATGACTGCCTTGCTGGGTTTCAGACTTGCATGGGGTGTGTAGACTGTTTCTTTTGGCAAATTTCTCCCATTTGGAATGAAAGCATTTACCCTATGCCCATATCTTCATTGTATTTTGGAAGTAACTAAACTGTTTTTGATTTTACGGTCTCATAGGCACAAGGGACTTGTCTTGTCTCAGATGAGACTTTGGACTTGGACTTTTCAGTTAATGCTGGAATGAGTTAAGACTTTGGGGAAAGCTTGGGAAGACATGACTGCATTTTGAAATGTGAGAAGGACATGAGATTTGGGAGTGGCCATGGATGAATGATATTGTTTGGATTTGTGTCCCCACCCAGATCTCATGTCAAATTGTAATCCCCATGTGTTGAAGGAGGGGCCTGGTGGGAGGTGATTGAGTCGTGGGATTAGACAAGCCCCTTTCTGTTCTCATGACATAGTTCTCATGGGATCTGGTTGTTTGAAAGTGTGTAGCACTTCCCCCTTCTAGAGAGAGCTTTCTCCTGCCTTCATGTGAAGAAGATACTTGCTTCCCCTTCATCCTGCTGTTGTGATTGTAAGTTTCCTGAGGCCTCCCAGCCATGGTTTCTCTTTGGCCTGCAGAACTGTGAGTCAATTAAATATTCTTTTCTTTATAAATTACCCAGTCTCAGGTCGTTCTTTATAGCAATGTGAGAACAAACTGATACAGTCACACAGCCAAAACATCAGGAAATACAAGAAAGAGAAACACATTTGTAGCAGATACACTTTTTTTTTCATTTTAGGTTAAACTGAACAAAAAAGTAAATATGTAAGTGATGTAAATAGTATTCATACATGGTTATAATTTTAAAAATTATATACACTGATAATAGGAAATACTCTTTTTAAATGTCATAAACTTCTCTAAAATTGGTCATCTTTTATGTGTCAAAACACTTCAATCAGCTCTAAAAAGTTGAACTAATAGACTCTATTCTCTGTTCTAATTCAAAGAAACACAAAAGTAGAAAAATATGAAAACAATGTATAAATTTAAAAACTATATGTATAAGCATACTTCAGAAATATTGTGGGTTCAATTCCACCACCACAATAAAGTGAGTATCAAAATAAAGCAAGTAACAAGAATTTTTTGGTTTCCCAGTGCATATAAGAGCAATGCTTATACTACATTATAGTCTATTAAGTGTGCAATAGTATTATGTGTAAAAATCTAAGATACATATCATATTTAAAAATTATTTTATTGCTAAAAATTGCTAATATTCATCTCAACCTTTATCAAGTCATAATCTTTTTGCCTCAGTGTTGATGACTGTTGACTGATCATCATGGTATCTACTGAAGATTGGGGTTGCTGTGGCAATTGCTTAAAATAAGACAACATAAGGTTTTCTGCATTGATTGACTCTTCTTTTCATAAAAAATTCCTCTGTAGGATGTGACGCTGTCTTAACACATTCTACCCATGATAGAACTTATTTAAAATTGGAGTCAATTCTGCTGCTGCTTTATCAACTAAATTTATAGAATATTCTAAATCCTTTGTTGGCATTTTGACAATGTTTACAGCATTTTCACCAAGAGGAGATTCAAGAAACTACTTTATTTGCTTATTCTTAAAAAGCAAGTCTTCATTGGTTTAAGTTTTATTATTAAATTGCAGCAATTCAGTCACATATTCAGGTTGCACCT
Source organism: Trachypithecus francoisi (assembly GCF_009764315.1). Lineage (NCBI taxonomy): Eukaryota > Metazoa > Chordata > Mammalia > Primates > Cercopithecidae > Trachypithecus > Trachypithecus francoisi. The sequence continues at coordinate 32,949,219 of NW_022681472.1, forward strand.
GTAATTCTAGTTCTCTGGATTTTTTCATCACATCAGCAGATACTCCTTCCACTGAAGCCTTAAACCACTCAAAGTCGTCCATGAGTGTTAGAATCAAGTTTTTTCAAACTCTTGTTCATGTTGATATTTTGACAACCTCTCCTGAATTATGAATATGCTCAACAACATCTAGAATGCTCTATCCTTTCCAGAAGGTTTTCAATTGATTTTACCCAGATCCATCAGAGGAAATACTATCTCTAGCAACTGTTTCCTTATGAAATATATTTCTTAACTAAGAAGACTTAGAAGTTGGGCTTATTCCTTGACCTTGGGCTATAGAATGGATGCTGCGTTAGCAGGCATGAAAACTACAGTAATTTCCTTGCACATTTCAATCAAAGCTTTTAGTTGACCAGGTCCATTGTGAATGAGCAGTAATATGTTAATGAGAGACTTTTTTTTCTGAGCAGTAGGTCTCAACAGTGGTCTTAAAATATTCCATAAGCCATGCTGTAAACAGATGTGCTGTCATCCAGGTTTTCTTTTTCCATTTCTAGAGTGCAGGCAGAGTAGATTGAGCATAATTTTTAAAGTCCTAGAATATGCAGATTGGTAAGTGAGCCCTGGCTTCAACTTGAAGTCATCAGCTACATTAGCTCCTACTAAGAGTGTTAGCTTATTCTTTGAATCTTTGAAGCTAGACATTGACTTCTCCTTCCTAGAGAGGAAATCTATGTATGTCTTCTTTTCCCAATATAAGTGTGTTCCATCTATATTAAAAATCTGTTGCTTAGTGTAGCCACCTTCATTGGTGTCTAATGTGTGCAGGTAACTCGTAGGTGTCTTGCATTACTGTTTGTCTTCAGTAAATGACTTCAAGATAAATGACTGATTCTCTAGGTCTTCTTTTAGGGATCCTCAGGACTCCCCTACGCTTTATTTTCCTTTGCATGAATGATCTTAGCTAGATATCCTGGATAACTTGCTGCAGCTTCAACATCAGCGCTTGCTGCCTCACCTTGAACTTTTATGTTATGAAGATGGCTTCCTTTTTTAAGTCACATGAACTAACCTCTGCTAGCTTCAAACTTTTCTTCTGCAGCTTCCTCACAGCTCTCAGCCTTCATAGAACTGAAGAGAGTTAGTGCCTTGCTCTAGATTAGGCTTTGACATAAGGAAACATTGTGGCTAATTTGTTCTTTATCTAGACCATTCAAACTTTATCTATAGCAGTAGTAAGGCTGTTTTGCTTTCTTATCAGTCACGTGTTCACTAGAGTAGCAAATCTAATTTTCTTTAATAACTTTTCCTTTGCATTCACAACTTGGTTAACTGGCACAAAAGGCCTAGCTTTTGGCCTATCTTGACTTTTGACGTTCTTTCTCCACTATGCTTAATCATTGCTAGCCTTTGAGAGACACAAAGTGAGGAAAGTGTTAACCTTCCTTTCAGGTGAACACTTAAAGGCCATCATTGTAAGTTTATTAATTTGTCTAATTTCAGTATTGTTGTGTCTCAGGGAATATATGTCTGAGAAGAGGGAGAAATGTGGAGGAATGACTTGTCAGTGGAGCAGTCAGAACATTTATCAACTAAGTTCACCATCTTATATGGTCATGGTTTCTAGCCCTCCACAAAATTGCAATAGTAATATGAAATATCAACTGATCATAGATCACCATAACAGATAAAATAATAATGAAAGTGGTTTGAGGCCAGGCGCCGTGGCTCACGCCTGTAATCCCAGCACTTTGGGAGGCCGAGGCGGGTGGATCACGAGGTCAGGAAATCGAGGTCAACATGGAAAAACCCCATCTCTACTAAAAATACAAAAATTAGCTGGGTGTGGTGCACACCTGTAATCCCAGCTACTCAGGAGGCTGAGGCAGGAGAATCACTTGAAGCTGGGAGGCAGAGGTTGCAGTGAGCTGAGATTGTGCCACTGCACTCCAGCCTGGCGACAGAGCGAGACTGTCTCAAAAAAAAAAAAAAAAAAAGTTTTTGAGATACTATGAGAATTACCAAAATGTGACACACAGACACAAAGTAAACATGTACTGCTGGAAGAATGGCACTGACAGGCTTGCTAAATATATGGTTGCCACAAATTTGCAATTTCTAAAACATATGATATCTGTGAAGCATAATAAAATGAGGCACAATAAAAATGCAGAATGCTTAAATATGTACACCTGTATTTATATGCATGCATACACATGTATTTCTTGAGATGGATTTTAAATATCATAAAATTAACCTTTTTCAAGTACACAACTTAATGGTTTTTGATAACTTTATTGTTACAATGTGCTACAATGACCATAAATCAGTTTAAAAACTTTATATCTCCCAATATGATTCCTCTTTCCCATTTTCAGTTTATCCCTATTTCCCACTTCCAGTCCCAGGCATTGACTAATCTACTTTATTTCTTTGTAAATTGCCTTTGTCAGACATTTTATATAGATAGACTCAGGCAACATATAGTATCTTTTGACTAGCTTCTTACCCTTAGAATAACGTTCTTGAGATTAAGCCATGACTTAATGACCAGCCATTCCTTCTTTTACATTGCTGAGTAAAATTCTATTGTATGGATATGCTGCATTTTGTATATCCATTCACCAGCTAATGGACATTTAATTTGTTTCCACGTTTTGGCTATTTGAAATAATGCTTCTGTGAACATTTGTATGCAAGTCAATGTGTAGATATATGCTTTCCTTCATCCTGAGTATATACATAGGAATGCGGGATCTTATGGTTATTTTATGTTTAATTTTTTGAGAAACTGCCAAATTGATTTTCAAAGTGTCTATACTACTTACATTCTCCCAGTAAAGCATAGAGGTCCCACTTAGGGTTAACATTTGTTATCTTCGGTCTTATTTCATATAGCTAATCCAGTAGGTGGAAATGATACTTCATTATAGTTTTAATTTGCATTTTTCAAATGACTCATAGTCCTGTACTTGTTAGCCATTTGTATATCCTCTTCGGTGAAATGTCTGTTAATATATTTTGTCCATTTTGAGATTTTATATATACACATTTAACAAAAATACATGACATATCCTATATACATATATTATGCATAACTATTGTGTGTGTATAAGTAATAAGTGAAAAATAATTGACATTTTTCTGTCTGAATTTAAGGAATAAAGCTAAAGCTTTTAAGGAAGAAAATTCATGGCCTAAGAAGCACACATGAGTAAAAAACAAAACAAAACAATGAAAATAAGTAAATTAATAATCCAACTCAACAAATTAGAAATTACAAAATTAAAATAAGAAAAACTGGAAAAATGTAGACATATATCAATGAATTAGACAAAAATTAATTCATAGACCTAATGAATTACCTAACGATCTGTTCTGGGGAAATATCAAGACAATGAAATATGTAAATCATTTTCTAAACTAATCAAAGAAAAATTGATAACATACAGACATATGACATACCCGGTGATAATAGAAAAAATCATAGATATAGAGATTATTAACTAAATCATAGAAGAATATTTTTTCCCACTGTATTCCAATATATTTGAAGCCTGGATGAAATATACAAGAAAATATAACCTGCCACAAGCAACAACAGACAGAGAGGTAATCCGATACATCACCAAGGAAACAGTTTTTTGTTTTTTTTTTTTTTTTTGATGGAGTCTCCATCTGACGCCCAGGCTGGAGTGCAGTGCCGTGATCTGGGCTCACTGCAAGCTCCGCCTCCCGGGTTCACACCATTCTCCTGCCTCAGTCTCCCGAGTAGCTGGGACTAAAGGCGCCCGCCACCACGCCCGGCTGATTTTGTGTGTGTGTGTGTGTGCTTTTTTTTTTTTTTTTTAGTAGAGACAGGGTTTCACCGTGTTAGCCAGAGTGGTCTTGATCTCCTGACCTCGTGATCCGCCCATCTTGGCCCCATCAAGTGCTGGGATCACAGTCGTGAGCCATCGCGGCTGCCGGAAACAGATTTTTTAAAAAGAACTATGCTAAAAAAAGAACTGTTTCTAACAGCAATTCATTAAGAATCAGTTAATTCCAAAACTATTTGAAAGCATCTAAAGCATAGAATGAAGAGATCTTTCAATTTTTTTATGATGGTGGCAAAATATTAAACCAAAACATGATAAAAGATAAACTTCATCTGTTATGCTGTCTTCCAAAATATAAAGAGAATTCCACCCCAATTTCACCCATGAATTCCAATTTATAAAAACATTAAATAAAATATTAACACACATTATCTAGGAGCATATGAATCAAGACTGAGTCGTATTCCATGGATGCACTTGTTCCGCTATCTGTCTGAATCTGATTGCTCTAGTACCAGCATCTACATTTTAGCATTTAGATGTTATTTGATGATATTTAACATTTGTTCACTGATGGTCATGGAGTGTCTAATGTGTGCAGATAACTCTTAGCTGCCTTGCATTACTGTTTGTCTTCAGTAAATGACTTCAAATAAATGACTGATTCTCCAGGTCTTCTTTCAGGGATCCTCAGGACTCCCCTACGCCTCATTTTCCTTTGCATTCTGTCTTAACAGTTCACCTCTGCTTTGTTTTATGTTTATGAGAAACTGCAGAAGCTTTTCTAAACCAGAAATAGCCATTAGGTCCTATAGTTTGACACTATGTATTCATATATATATATATAACTTATTTGGTCAATTAGGGATATGGTGATAGGTTATGGTGATGCAACATATACATAGGCAGTTTGGATTAAAACGACAAACTCAAGCAAAATGCCAATATTTAAATGTAACATTTTTAACACTTGAAGAATGAATTTTTTTAAAAAGCTGATTCAATTAGTGGTCAAATCCAGAGTATGGTAACTAAAACTGACATATCTAAGGCAGACAACTCTCTTTCATTTGTCGTCTTCTTCTTTCCTATCTGAATCAATTTATTACGTTCAACTCTTTCTATAGGGCTATTATCCAATCATTTCCTAGAATTTCTTTACAATTCTGCTCTCAGACTTTAAAATGCTTTCAGGATTAGCTGTACTTTCAGATTACTTTCTAAGAACAATAGGCAGCACCTGATTACCTTACCAATAGAGGCAAATTCCTGTCCTGATTGAGAGAAAAATGCCACAGTATTGTACATTTTCTGTTCTCCTTGAAAGAAGGAATAAGATTGGAATAAGGGCTGTAGATGGAACTAGATATAAGCTAATTTTCCTTGGGCCTTGCCTCAAGGAGCATAAAGAGGCCTAAATAAGGTGTGAGATAAGGTGTTGGGGAAGCATCTAACTAAAGGTCGGCTGCCCAGAAGGAGCAGAGGAGATGCCAGGGCTGTAGAGCAGTGAAGTAGCAAGTTCGGACTTATAGGAATTCATATACCTAGGGTCTGGAACAGTCAGACCAGCTTGAGGCCATCTATCACCATAGCAGCTAGTGGCTACAGGAGCGTTTGAACCCTAGATTCCTGGGGAGAGTACAATACCAGAGTGACTACATCACAGAGCTTCTGACCCTGAGATCCAGTAAGTAGATGTTCATAAAGCAAGGATCAAGAGATTTGATTCTCCCTGGGCACTTAACTCTGATGGTGAACAGGCATTCATTAGATAGATAAGGCTGAAGTTTGAGATATAGGTCTTAAGTGTTATCTGAGACCCTCCAAAGCAAAACAGCAGGACACCTATCCCAGCAGAGGGAGCTCAGAGAAGACGCAGCTGTGGCTGACATAGAAGGCTAGGACCAAGGAAGAAAGTTTATTATAAATAATAGTGTTATCAAGAAAAGTAAAATTTACTAGGTGAGTGTTAAACATGCATTATTTTCATTTCTAAAGGTACTTCTGATTGTTTTTAATGGACTTAAGTAATATTTCATTTCTGGTATCTAGAAAGAATTAATATGCAAAGTTTAAAGTTATGTTTTCAAAATATTCAGAGCTAGAAAGGACTGCAGAAATAATTTTTTCCATCACATACCCATAAAAACATTTCCAAATAAGAAATGTGACACTCAGGGAGATTTCCTAACTTGCTTAGAGTTAGTCAACTAATGAGTGGTAATGGAAGTATGAATACTTATGAAGTAGATTCCTAGCACACTCATTTTCATTATGCAATGTAGAATCCTTTTGCTAATAAAGAGTTAATTTGCTAGATAAAATCTCTGAAATTTATTCTCATTTTTTAAAACATCAACAACTACTGGTTTGCCAATTTAAGCTTACACATACACAGATCCTTTACCATTCACTAAATTAAAGGGAAAAGCTGCTTATGAATATAAGTCATTTATAGTGATGGTTACTGGCACATTCTAAACAAATATATATATATATTTGGAATGCCACACTGTGTATGGCGATATTCCTATCGATTCCATAGGAGTATGGAATCGATGGATATAGAGATAGATAACATATAGATATGAGATATAGATTTATATGTAATCAATATATGTAAGGATATGTACACAATATATGCATGCACATGTATGCAATGTTACTATATAGCTATTTGTTGTAGATATAATATTAGCTGGTATTTCCCTTGGGGCTGCTCCATCATATCCATCTTCACTTACTAACTCAGCAGTTCCAATTCCATTCAGAAAGAGGTTTCTGTAAAAATCAGACAAACACTGGAAGGGTTATGGAGCTGTCGAGCTGCTTGGTACAAACCTTTTGGATTGAAGAGTATCAGTCTTTCTTTAATATTCACAATTAAAAGCTTGGGTCCAGTTTGCCTCATCTGTAAACTTATAATCTACTTTTTCTCAGAAATATATGTGTATGTTGGTAGATAGATAGATGGAGAGAGAGAGAAAGAGAGAAACAGGCAGAGACAGAGTCAAAGAATAAAATTCTTTCCTAGGAACATAGACATTTTTCTGGTAATAGGGGATGCCTCTTGAAAATTGATAGGCACAAAAACTATTACAGAAGATATGGAAATTGCAATTTTCTAAGGCTGGCAAGCTGATAAAGCATGATATGAGGTGGTATCCTCCCACCCAGCATGACAGTTCAGAAGGTGGCAACTGTGGTTTCGACACTGACTTATCTGACACAGAATGCTATATTATTAAAATAGAAACAATTTAAAAATACAATCGTGGTTAATTAAATTGTTTTCTTGTTTATGTCACCCAACAGCTGAGCAATTTGGAAGTTTCTCTCACCTACTTAATAACCTGTTTTTCCTAGTTATTAACATGATGTATAGTTTCATTTGCTAATTATATCACTATATTTAAATTTCCATTTTTTGTTTGTTTTGTTATTTCTCTTAGTCTTCGGCAAAAAATAATGCCTGGCACATAATATGTAAAATATGGCTGCATATGTGTTGCATAAAATATATATTATTACTAAAGTACCTTACACAATGAATATGAATGTAAGTGAGTCAGAAATTAAGTAAGTTTTCAAACTCTTTTTTTCTCCTTAGAAACAAATCTCTTTCCCTAGGCCTTATTTATGACCAGGAATCTGGGGCTGAGTCATAATAAAACCACTTTCCCTGGATCTTAATCACATAACACTACCAAATTTTCTAATGAGAAAATATAATAATACAAGAACTTAGACAGATATGTTAGAGTTAAAATAACTTTTGGACACTTTTGGTTTACACTGAAATGAAACAGTCTATTTCTTCCACAGTCTTCTTCCTTGTAACTCAAAAACTTGGACATAATACAACAAGTAAATGTAGAAAGACCCTGAATGATGAAAAGAAAACAATGATGGCAAAAAAAAAACATGGCACTTGAGGAATGAAAAAATGGTGAGTTCCCCAAATTTTATTTTTGCCTCTCATATATCCGGAATGGGAGAGGACTGCAACCTAGAACCATCTAAAGAAACAGACAAAAAAGACGCAAGAAAAACTTGCTTCCTCCAACCAAAAACCAGAAAAATAGTGACCTTGTACAGTAGTAAACTTTTTGACACCCTAATCCAGCCAGTATCAGTAGAAACACTGCTGCTCCCTAACACTGATATCAGTGGAGCTAGACATTTCCATCCTCTACTTGGCAGCAACAGGCAGTGCTCTGATTACTCCACCAAATTGTTCTCAGTGGGGCCAAGCAAGGACCAGAACTTCATCCTATAAGACAGAAATATGGCTGAATAAGTCACTGCAAGGTGGTGCTATTAAACATGCTACTGCCATGTCTTCCTCAGTGTACGTGAGGTCCAGTAGAGTGATGAACCTCCAGTCCCACTGTCAGCAATGAGGCAGAATGAGGTGGCATGGGACAGTGCTAGTTAGCACTACACTTTCCCTGTGGGGATCAGCAGGGAGCTGTGCTTCCCTCTTCACCCAACAGTAAGGAGGTGGTGCAATTCTGTGCTCTGTTTTATCAGAAGTAGTGCCAGCAGGCCCCGTGGAAAGCTGAACTTTCATCTTCACCCAGATCTGGATGTTTGGTATAAGTGTGTGTGTGTGTGTGTGTGTGTGTGTGTGTGTGTATACACACACACATACACATACACATTTTATAGGTTAATACATATATACACACACACATATATATGCGTGTGTGTATATATATGTATATCAACAGTAGATTGGAGATAACAGAAGAAATGATCATGAACTTGAGGATAGGGGCAATATAAATTACCTAATCTGGAGGAAAAAAAAGGCTAACAGAGCTTTAGAGACCTGTGGGCCCAAATCAAAAGATCTAATATCCATCTCATTAGAATATCAGAAGGATAAGATTAAAAAGCATAGTGTGTACTGCAAGGCTATAGTTACCAAAACAGCATGGTACTGGTACAAAAATAGGCATGTAGACAAATGAAACAGAATAGAAAACCCAGAAATAAACCCAAATACATATATCCAAATGATCTTTCACAAAGGAAGCAAAAGCATCACGTGGGGAAAGGACACCCTGTTCAACAAATGGTCCTGGCATAGTTGGCAAGCCATATGCAGAAGAATGAAGCTTGATCCTCACTTATCACCTTATACAAAAATCAACTCAAGATGCCTCAAGGGCTTAAATCTAAGACCTGAAACCATAAAAATTCTGGAAGATAACATCAGAAAAGCCCTTCTAGACACTGGCTTAAGCAAAGAGTTCATGACCAAGAACCAAAAGCAAATGAAATGAAAACAAAGATAAATAGATAGGATCTAATTATACTAAAAAACTTCTGCAGAGCAAAAGAAACAATCCGCAGAGTAAACAGAAAACTCATGGAGTGGGAGAAAATACTCACAAACTATGCATCTGGCAAAGGACTAATATACAGAATCTACAAGGAACTTAAATCAGTCAAAAAAAAAAAAAAAATCACAAACGGCAAACAGCCCAGAAAAACAAATGATCTCATAACATAGTAGGCAAAGAAAATTAATAGACAGTTATCAAAAGAAGATATACAAATGGCCAAGAAACATATGAAAAATGCTCAACATCACTTGTTATTGGGGAAATGCAAATCAAAACCGCAAAGAGATACCACCTAACTCCTGTAAAAATGGCCATAATCAAAAAATCAAAAAATAATAGATGTCGGAATGGATGTGGTGAAAATGAAACACTTTTACACTCCTGGTGGGAATGTAAGCTAGTACGACCATTATGGAAAACAGTATTGAGATATCTTAAAGAACTAAAAGTAGAGCTACTGTTTGATTCAACAATCCCTCGGCTGGGTATCTACCCAGAGGAAAAGAAGTCATTATATGAAAAAGATGCTTGCACATGCATGTTTATTGCAGCACAATTCACAATTGCAAAAATATGGAACCAGACTAAATGCCCATCAACTAACAAGTGGATAAAGAAAATGTGATATATAATACACACCATGGAATACTACTCAGCCATAAAAAGGAATAAAATAATGGCATTCTATTCCAGCAACCTGGATGGAATTGGAGACCGTTATTCTAAATGAAGTAACTCAGGAATGGAAATATGAAATATCGTGTGTTCTTACTTACATGTGGGAGCTAAGTGATAAGGACACAAAGCTCCTCATATATCATTCATACTATAAGAATGATATAATAGACTCTGGGAACTCAGTGGGGAAACGTGGGAGGGGAGTTAGGGATAAAAGACTACACATTGGATACAGCATACACTGCTCAGGTGATGAGTGAATCAAAAGCTCAGAAATCGCCACCAAAGAACTTTTTCATGCCACCAAACACTACCTGTTTCCTCCAAACTATTGAAATACAAAATACAATTCTTAAAAAAGCATGGCATGGAAAAGTATTCAAAGAAATAATGACAAAATTTTTCAAGTTTGTTTAAACACATACAGTTTCAAGATGCTGAGAAAATCACAAACAGAATAAACTGAAATACATTAACACTAATATCTACTATAATCAAACTTTTCAAAACTAAAGACAAAGAAAAATCATCGAGGCAGTTGAAGATAAATGACATCACCCATAGGAGAATGAGAGGAGCAGATTTCTCATCTGAATCTATGGAGTCAGAAGGAAGCACATATCATTTTTCAAGTGCTTAAAAGAAAATAAAATGATTTATCTTTAATTTTTTTATCAAAAAAAACCTTCATAAATGAATATGCTGAGATCAAGGAAAACTAAAAGAATTTGTCACCAGGCAGCCTACCCTTAAAAAATGGCTAAAGGAAGTTCTCCAAAGAGAAAGGAAAATAATAACTTTAACCTTTCATTTGTACATCATAGTTGAATCACATACAGGCTTATCAGCTTAACACTATTCAAATGGTAGTTTTTATCAGTGGGAGTTTATTTATTCATTCTTTTGTTTGTCTACTATCTACTAGGCACATGATTGCAAGCTCTTGCCAGGTAGTAAGCTAGGCACAGGGAATACAATAGTGACCATGACAGAATTGCCAATTCATGCAGAGAACCCAAACTGTGGTTAGAGAAACTAGCGATAGACAAATAATGATACGAATGTGTATTTATTTATAATTATTCTAAATCTTATAAAAATGAATGGGACCCCTGAGGGTATATGTCAAAAGAAACTTACCTTGTTTAGTGGATGGAGTAGGGAGTGTTTTTTGAGAAAGTGTAATTTAAGTTGATAATGAAAAATGAAGGAAGTAGCAAGGTTTGAGGTGGTGGTAGCAAGTAAGGGTGGGGGAAGTGAATTCAAAGGTAAAGGGACAACATGAACCAGGCACTGACATGGGAGAAAAGCAGTTTAGGGCACTCTAATAACTAAAAGAAAACAAGCACAATGGGAATTTGGTGTGTAATAGGAAACGTTAATCTTTTGGAATATATAGGGCCTGAAAGACATTTAAAATTTTAAACTTTTAATAATGACTTTTATTATTACTAATAATGACATTAATCACTTTTTAATAAAGAAGCTGCTGCCATGTTTAAAATTGGACAGCATTATGGTGAAAATATTGGCTACTGTTTGTCCTTCCCAAAGCACCTTCTTTTTGGCATTGTTTAAAACAATTGGGTGACATCGGGATTCTCATTCATGGTTGTATTAGTTCTCACACTACTAATAAAGACATATCCAAGACTGGGTAATTTATAAAGAAAAAAAGGTTTAATGAACTCACAGTTCCACATGGCTGGGGATGCCTCACAATCACGGCAGAAGATGAAGGAGAAAGGCACGTCTTATATGGCATCAGGCAAGAGGATGTGTGTAGGGGAACTATCCTTTATCGAACTATCAGATCTTGTGAGACTTATTCACTATCATGAGAACAGCATAGGAAAGACCTGCCTCTATGATTCAATTACCTCCCACAGGGGCCTTCCCAAGACACATGGGAATTATGGGAGCTACAATTCAAGATGAGATTTTGGTGGGGACAGAGCCTAACCATATCAATGGTTCTCACCTAAAGCAGGTACCACCAGTTTCTTCTCTTTGTGACAGAGGCAGCTACTAGAAACAAATCTTCCCAGTGACCTTTTAGTGACTTGTAACATCTTCAACATTTTATTGTCTCATTTTCTGAAGAGCAATTAAATTGATCATTACTTTTTTGCCACCATATATACAGAACTTCTCCTGCAGGATGCTAATTTTCTTAAACTAAGCAAGACAAATAAAATTACACTTAGAATAGTGCCTGGCCAATGAGAAAATACACTAATTTAGAGTAATATCTACTACTTACACAAAATTTCCTCAAAGTCCACCTGAAGTGTCCTAGGGGAGCAAGCAGAAGTAACACTACTTATAGGTTATACTTCGGTATCCCCACAAGCTGTGTGTCCACAGATGTCCACTGTTACATCCTGGGGGAAAGAGAGAGAAAAGAAATGTATTCACTTTCCTAGTTTAAGCTGATCGTTCTGTATGCTTGTCTTGTCAAATGCTTTTAATGAAACGTCCTCTAGTAGTATGTGAATTTATTTACTATTTCTAACATTTATTTTTCTGTTTATCTTCTGGCCCCATCTCCTCCTCTCTATCGCTAATAGGCTCATGGACACTTAAATAAACCAAGTGTTATTAAGCACTCTGAATATATCACGCAGTTCCACATGTCAGATAAGCAAACTCAACTTTAATAGAAACCAATTAATAAAGCCCAGAAACTAATCTATTAAACATGTCTCAGAGTGTTTGAAGGGCACATGCTTATCTCTAAGCCCTGCAAAGAGAGGGTAAGTTAGGCTGATATCTCAAGGGTAATCCACTAGAGACAGTTTAGAAGGAGCAGCTAGTTGTTGGCATTTCCTGCCTTTGTGGGTATTCTGCCTTTTTTGTTTTCTCTATTTCCTTCTTATTCACCCCAAATTCTCTTCAAACCTTCCAAGACCCCTTCAAATGTATATCACATATAATATTTATCTCTCTCATTCTTTCCTCTCTTTCTCTAGAAAGTACACTAGCCTCTATGTTGTTAAATCTGACTTGAAAATCAAATTCTGACCTGACAGTTTTATGGGCCTACATCTACTCCTTAACCTCTGACCTCTAGATTAGATCAGTGTGGGGTTAACATGTACTTGCCAGGATAAATCCTTCAAGTACCAGACAGAAATCACAAGAACCTTCTATTTCAAAATAATTACAAAATAATAATGACACCTACATTCCATCAAAGGTAATTGTTACAATTGAATTTTGATTTATTTCTTGTTAATCTAACAAAGTAGACTTTTAAAAAAATTCCACAGATTTATTTGTCTGGACTCGATTTATCATTATAAGAAAACATGGTAAGGAGTGCAATGATCTGAATGTTCATGTCTCCCCAAAATTCATGTGCTGAAATCGTAACCCCTAAGGTCATAGTATTAGGAGGTAACACGTTTGGGAGGTGATTGGACCATGATGGCAAAGCCTTCATGAATGAAATGAAGGCTCTTGTGAAAAACGCTCGTGAGAGATTCCTCTCCTCTTCTGCCAGATGAGGGCACAGCAAAAAGATGGTCTTCTATGAACTAAGAAGTAAGCCCTCACCAACTCCAAATCTTCAAGCACCTTGATCTTGGACTTCCCAGCCTCGAGGACTGTGAAAAAAAGCCTTTTATAAACTACTCAGTTTATGGTATTTTGTAATAGTAGCCTGAATGGACTAAGGCAGAGAGACACTTAAATACATGATTGCAAACCATAAGGAAAAAGTCATCTTTGAAAAATAGTGAGATTTAAAAATATGGTGATTTGTCATGGAGGTAGACAGTGGAATGATATATATGAGAGACTGGGAGGTGTACATGGTTAGGGAGGGAGATAGACACAGGTTGGTTAATGGGTACAAAAATATAGTGAGATTGAAGGAATAAGTCCTAATGTTTGATAGCCAAATAGCATGATTATAGTTAATAACAGTGTATTTTCTAAATAGCTAGAAGAGGATGGGTGTGGTGGCTCATGCCTATAATTCCAGAACTTTGGGAGGTCAAGGCAAGTGGATCACCTTGAAGTCAGGAGTTCAAGATCAGCCTGGCCAACATGGTGAAAATCCGTCTCTACTAAAAATACAAAAAAAAAAAAAAAAAATTAGCTGGGAGTGGTGGCAGGCATCCATAATCCCAGGCTGAGGGAAATACAGAAAAAAAAAAAAAAAAAAGGGAGAATACCCACAAAGGAAGGAAATGCCAATAACTAGCGGCTCCTTCTTAACTGTGGCTAGTTGATTACCCTTGAGATAGCTGCCTAACTTACCCTCTCTATGCAGGGCTTAGACATAAGCATGTGCCCTTCAAACACTCTGAGACATGTTTAATAGATAAGTTTATGGGCTTTATTAATTGGTTTTTATTAAAGTTGAGGCTGAAACAGGAGAATTACTAGAACCCAGGAGGCAGAGGTTGCAGTGAGCTGAGATCACACCATTGTACTTCAGCCTGGGCGACAGGGCAACAGTTTATCTCTAAAATAATAATAATAATAATAATAATAATAATAATAAATAAATAAATATAAGTAAACAGCTAGAAGAGAAGAAATGTCCCTAACACATAGAAATGATAAATTATCAGGTGATGAATATTCTAAACAAGATGACTTGATAATCACACATTCTATATATGTAACAAAATTTCACGCACACCCTATATATATGTACAGATACAATGTATCAAGAATACATATATAGTGATATTTACATATGGTCGCTCTTCCTAATTTTCAGAATTTCTTAAATTTAAATAAACTTTTAAGATAAAAAGTACAATCCATTCTAATCACATTAATCTCTTTAATTAGGTGCCTACTGTGTTACATGTATAACCAATGTGTGTTCATTTTGCATCTTACAACATCTCTGTGAGATAGCTACTATATTCCCATTTTACATATGAGCAAACTGAGACTCAGGAAGCAGTAATGGTTCAACTAAGTTTACACAGTTAATAAGTGGTGAAACTTTGATAGAAACTTTAATCTGTTTGCATATCCTACTCTGGATTCTAGTTGAATATGATGATATTTTAACTTCTGGTATAGATAGAATTTTGAATACTTTATGATATGATTTTTCAAAAGTCACTAAAATGACTCATAAATTCCAATGATAATTAATACTGCTGAAGACGATAGTCTTATGCCTTAATTATAAATAACAGAATTTTTTTTTGAAAACACATGAAAAATGTAAGTTTTGAACATCTAAACTAAGCTGGGTAAGTGGTTTTTCATTTGCTTTTAAAGGACTTTTATATTCTTTGTGATATATATGTAATTAATTTGTTCCTCAGAATTAAGGTAGTCATTTATTCTCACAAAATTTACTGTATATGTAAGAAAGAACACTACAAAGTATAACTGTAAAATAGTGACTCACTTTATGTACTCATTTTTCAGTTTTGAAACTATAAGTAATTTATTACTAAATATTTATTACATGAAATTCCAACTTAGTGAATTTGTCAGTTTTCTTAACATACTCTACTTATGGATTTTCTTTTCCAAATTTATAAATGTAATGTGTATGTAATGTATCCCTATAATTATTATCGTTTCTTAAGTTCTTAGTTCATCCAACATACATTTATGAGTAATTTATTGTTTAATATTTATTACAAAAAATTCAAATTTACTGAATTTATTAGGTTTTTTAATACACTCTACTTATGGATATTTTTCTCCAAAGTTAAGAATCTTATGTGTATTTAATGTGTTACTATAATTATTATTATTGATGCTTAATCATAATTATAGTACAATAGGTGCTCACAAATGCGTATTGTACACCAGGAGCAGGGCTAAGGCCATTGAACACAAAACATACAAGATAGTCCCTGGTGTCAACAAAGAAATGGCCTAATTCTAATACATCGTACAAAGTAACAGTTACAAATGGGAATTTTCTGAATCTCAATAATTAATAATGATGTGCTGTTACTGATATGACTGGCCAAAATTCTAACTTTCTAATTTTATTATTCATTGAGTAGCAACAGGTTTTAAATAGGGCTCTCTATAAAATGAATTTTAAAAAATTCCTTTTCTCTGTACCTTATGATACTTGGTGTTCACTGCCTATGATCCAGTATCTCTTAACTTTTTTTTTTTTTAGATAGGGTCTTACTCTGTCACCCAGGCTGTTGTGCTGTGGCAGGATCTCGACTTACTGCAGTCTCCACCTCCCAGGCTCAAGCAATCTTCCCACCTAAGCCCTCCCAGGTAGCTGGGACCACAGGCATGTGCCACCATACCTGGCTAATTTTTGTACTTTTAGTAGAGACAGGAGTCTCACCATGTTGTCCAGGCTGGTCTTGAGCTCCTGAGCTCAAGCAAGTGGCCAGCCTCAGCCTCCCAAAGTGTTAGGATTACAGGCATGAACCACCATGCCCAGCCTATCTTTCAATTTTAACTTGTATCTTTCGTGTTTCTCCATCCTAGGATTCTGCCTTAAAATCTTTGTCCTGTCTGTAGATTCCCTGATTCTACTTTTTGATACACAAGGCTGACGGCTCACAACGTTGTAATGCCAATTCTTCAGGTCTCTTTGAATTTTTCTCTGCTATTAAGGACATTTCCACTTCTACTTATCTCGACTCTATAACAACAACACAGTATGTTCTAACTAATCATTAGTAACTAATGATGTTATCTAGTATTTGATGATAATTGCATTTCTGGTACTGAGGAAATCCTCCACTGTGCATAATTGGCTTCTCTGGATGGAACAGAAAAAATATGGCACCAAGAAAGACAAAGAGAGAGAAAGGGAAAGAGAAAAGAGAGAGAGAGAGAGAGAGAGAGAGACTCGTTTCCCATTGCTAAATATTGCAATTTTCACCAAAAGTAAGTGGTCTTGAGAACAGTACAGAGTTCAAATCACGATGCTAAAACTTAAGAGATAGCTTCATTTAGATATATGTTTGAAAGTGTTGTCCAGATTTCTTGTGTTGGAAACTTAGTCCACAAATTCATATGTTGTTTGGAGGTAGGGCCTTTGGGAGCGGATTAGTGACTTTGTAAGACCTGAACTGACACGCATGCTCTTGCCCTCTTGACATGTGATGTTCTTTGCTGTGTTATGATGTTGACAGAAGTCCCTCATCAGATGCTGGTGCCATTCTCTTGGGCTTCCCAGCCTCCGGAACTATGAGCTACATAAATTTCTTTTATTTATAAATTATCCGGTATCTGGTATGGATTGAATATTCCTTATCGGAAATGCTTCTTTTTTTTTTTTTTTGACTTAAGAATTTCGTATTATATTTACTAGTTGGGCAGCCCAAATCTGAAAATCTGCAATCCAAAATGCTCCAGTAATTATTTCTATGAGCTTCAAATCTGCACACAAAAACTTTTGAATTTTAGATTTTTTGATTTGTGATGTTGAACCTTAGTCCATTTTCTTAGCAACAGAAAATGGACTAAGTGACAGAGTTCATTCTAATGTGTGATTTATATTGAGTATAATAGTATCACTGTCATATATATTATGATTATTATAATATAAATTCAAACTTTCAATTTAAATGTTAATTTATTAACCTAGTACTGTGTACCATAAAACCCAAATCTTTCCGTAGCAATGCTAAAAAGCAATAGCATGGGATAGTAGAAAGAGCCCAGGATTGAAAGTTTAGTTTGTCCATAAAATGAGATAGTAATGTTAGCTTACATTGCGGATAAAAATAAAATCATTCATATTAAGTGATTTTGTATAATGCAATAGTATTTTTAAATTTAATTAAGTAGCAGGTAGTTTATTATAAAAATAAGAAATTAAGTTACTTAAGTACATTGGAGTAATTCTTATCTGGGGAAATATCTTGGTTAGGCTGGGCGTGATAGCTCATGCCTGTAATCCCAGCACTCTGGGAGGCTGAGGCTGGAGGATCACTTGAGCCCAGGAGTTTGAGGTCAACCTGGGCAATGTAGTGAGACTCCATTTCTACAAAAAATTTAAAAAATAGCGAGGGAAGTGACACACACCGGTAGTCCTAGCTACTCAGGAGGCTGAGCTAGTAGGATTACTTGATCCCGGGAGGGCAAGTTTGTAGCGAGCTGTGATCACGCTGCTGTACTCCAGCTTGGGTAACAGAGTGAGACCCTGTCTCAGAAAAAAAAAAGAAATACCTTGGTTATATGAAACAAGTGTGTGGAAGTCCTCCTTTTAGGTTTGTTGCAAGAATATGATAGCTCCTTGATTCTCTAAGATGTAAAAATAGCATATGTGAAACTACCCCAGGCTGAGAAAATTGGTTTCACTTTGATATCCCTCAGTTTCCACATTTATGTTAAGTGTACTACCAGAAAGACATGCTTGTTTATTTTTTTGTAAGTGGGTCTATAATAATGTTTAGATAATGTAATGAATGGAATGTGTCTGGTATCATGCACATTAATTTCTCATTTTAACCATGACCTTAAATGCTGTACAACTGATAAAAGTATAAGAATGTGAAGAGAGCACAGAAGAAGAAAAAAGTCAAAACAGCTAATGTCTGATGCATACATGAGGGAGAAAGCTGTTCTTGCAATTGAAAAGCTAGAAGAGATCTTGCGGTCATTGCATTTGGATGTAATAGCTCCCAAACAGAACCACAAAGTGGAACTTGTTCATCTAGAACAGCACATAACACACCCTGAAAGGATCTTTACAGCTGCTAAGAAATTTTGTAGTCAGAAAGATCAGCTACACCCTTGAGATTGTGAGAAAATGGGGAAACATATATATTCAAAAATCACACAGCTGTTGAAAAGGAAAGGGAGCTGGAAACTTAACACTTTGTACATCTTTTTCTGAATTATTGAGGAATATCTATTTTACTATAAAATTTTTGACTTCATCTCTCTCGTTGTTTGTCTATAAATTCAATATATACTGTAAGTGTTGGTTATACAAATGTTATCAAGTTTCATTTAGATAGAGATTAAAACTAAATAAAATTATAGTATTTATCCAATTACGCCTGTGGATGGTTTGAAGATAAATCTGCCAAAACTGTAAGTGTAAATCCTTCCTTATTTACTTTGTATTTCAGAAGCAAAGCAAATGGCACATTTTTCCTAGTAGGGAAAATGACACATATCTGACAGATGAAATTAGCAACATCTACTCAATTCAGTTCACTAAAGCTTTACTGTATAGAAAGTGCTACCTATAAGACTCTGCACAAGATACTGGTAACACACAGATGAATAAATAGGACAGCGTCCTTGTCTACGTAAAGCTCATATCCTGGTAGGAGTTAACAGAGGACGATGATGATATACATGTTCCAACTATGTGGTTTACTGCAAAGTATATATATCCACTTTTAAAAGTATGTAATTTATATCTGCTTTTAAAGGTATGTAATTTTTATTGTTCATGCAAACAAAAAAGTGATTTACCTTCTTAAAAAAATAGCAAAAATCCTCAATAAAATACTGGCAAAGTGAATCCAGCAGCACATCCAAAAGCTTATCCACCATGATCAAGTGGGCTTCATCCCTGGGATGCAAGGCTTGTCCAACATACGCAAATCAATAAATGTAATCCATCATATAAACAGAACTAAAGACAAAAACCAAACGATTATCTTAATAGATGCAGAAAAGGCCTTCCACAAAATTCAACAGCCCTTCATGCTAAAAACTCTCAATAAATTAGGTATAGATGGGACATATCTCAAAATAATAAGAGCTATTTATGACAAACCCACAGCCAATATCATACTGAAGGGGCAAAAACTGGAAGCATTCCCTTTGAAAACTGGCACAAGGCAGTGATGCCCTCTGTCACCACTCCTATTCAACATAGTGTTGGAAGTTCTGGTCAGGGCAATCAGGCAGGAGAAAGAAATAAAGAGTATTCGATTAGGAAAAGAGGAAGTCAAATTGTCCCTGTTTGCAGATGGCATGATTGTATATATAGAAAACCCCATCGCCTCAGCCCAAATTCTCCTTAAGCTGATAAGCAACTTCAGCAAAGTCTTAGGATACAAAATCAATGACAAAAATAACAAGCATTCCTATACACCAATAACAGACAGAGAGCCAAATCATGAGTGAACTCCCATTCACAATTGCTTCAAAGAGAATAAAATACCTAGGAATCCAACTTACAAGGGATGTGAAAGAACTCTTCAAGAAGAACTACGAACCGCTGCTCAGTGAAATAAAAGAGGACACAAACAAATGGCAGAACATTCCATGCTCATGGATAGGAAGAATCAATATTGTGAAAACGGCCATACTGCCCAAGGTAATATATAGATTGAATGCCATCTCCATCAAGCTACCAATAACTTTCTTTACAGAATTGGAAAAAATTACTTTAAAGTTCATATGGAACCAAAAAAGAGCTCACATTGCCAAGATAATCCTAAGCCAAAAGAACAAAGCTGGAGGCATCACGCTACCTGACTTCAAACTATACTACAAGGCTTCAGTGACCAAAACAGCATGGTACTGGTATCAAAACAGAGATATAGACCAATGGAACAGAACAGACCCCTCAGAAATAATACCACACATCTACAACCATCTGATCTCTGACAAACCTGAAAAAAACAAGAAATAGGGAAAGAATTCCCTGTTTAATAAATGGTGCTGGGAAAACTGGCTAGCCTTATGTAGAAAGCTGAAACTGGATCCCTTCCTTACACCTTATACAAAAATTAATTCAAGGTGGATTAAAAACTTAAATGTTAGACCTAAAACCATAAAAACCCTAGAAGAAAACCTAGGCAATACCATTCAGGACATAGGCATGGGCAAGGACTTCGTGTCAAAAACACCAAAAGCAATGGCAACAAAAGCCAAAATTGAGAAATGGGATCTAATTAAACTAAAGAGCTTCTTCACAGCAAAAGCAACTACCATCAGAGTGAACAGGCAACCTACAGAATGGGAAAAAAGTTTTGCATCTACCCATGTGACAAAAGACTACTATCCATATCTACAAAGAACTCAAACAAATTTACAAGAAAAAAAAAACCCATCAAAAAGTGGGCAAAGGATATGAACAGACACTTCTCAAAATAAAATATTTTTGCAGCCAACAGACACATGAAGAAATTCTCATCATCAGTGGCCATCAGAGAAATGCAAATCAAAACCACAATGAGATACCATCTCACACCAGTTAGAATGGTGTTCATTAAAAACTCAGGAAACAACAGATGCTGGAGAGGATGTGGAGAAATAGGAATACTTTTACACTGATGGTGAGAGTGTAAACTAGTTCAACCACTGTGGAAGACAGTGTAGCGATTCCTCAAGGATCTAGAACTAGAAATACCATTTGACCCAGCCATCCCATTACTGGGTATATACCCAAAGGATTATAAATTATGCTGCTATAAAGACACATGCACACGTATGTTTATTGAGGCACTATTCACAATAGCAAAGACTTGGAACCTACCCAAAGGTCCATTAATGATAGACTGGATTTTGAAAATGTGGCACATATACACCATGGAATACTATGCAGCCATAAAAAAGGATGAGTTCATGTCCTTTATAGGGACATGGATGAAGCTGGAAACCATCATTCTGAGCAAACTATCACAAGGGCAGAAAACCAAACACTGCATGTTCTCACTCATAGGTGGGAATTGAACAATGAGAACACTTTGACACAGGATGGGGAACATCACACACTAAGGTCTGTCATGGGGTGGGGGGAGCAGGGAGGGATAGCATTAGGAGATATACCTAATGTAAATGACAAGTTAGTGGGTGCAGCACACCAACATGGCACATGTATACATATGTAACAAGCCTGCACATTGTGCACATGTATCCTAGAACTTATAATAATAAAAAATAAATAAATAAATAAATAAATAATTTTAAAAATCCAATAGTTTGAAATCTGTTCAAGTTTATAATCTTTGTACTCAAGTTTCCCAATTTCTGTTCCTTTAAATATATATTCATAAGATGTGAATGGTGAATTCTACTAATTTGTACTTTTCAAATTCATGTTATTTTGTAAAGCAGTGCTTTCTTGGCCCAACATGGTGGCTCATGCCTCCAATCCCAGCTCTTTGGCAGTCAAAGATAGCAGGATTGCTTTAGGCTGGGAATTTGAGCTTATAGTAAGCAGTGGGAGATAATCGCGCCACTGCACTAGAGCCTGGGCAACAGAGTGAGACCCCGTCTCTTAAAAAAGAAGAAAAAAAGAAAGAGTAATAGTGCTTTCTTTCTTTTTGAATCTGAATATTTGTAGAGTCTGCTCAGAACAGGAGAATTAAAGAATTGGCTGTTGAGAGTTTAGCGCCTTTAAGTTTTCTGTGGAAAAACACACAAACAAAAAACTCTAATTCTTATTTTTATAAGAACTTTGGAAGTACTTCATTATCTCTGACTTATTTAAAGACAATATACTATAGTAATACCAAGACATTCTTGAGTCTGAATTACATTTTAACAATTTGTTAGCAAAAAGTCATTTGGAATTGAATAGGCCTGAATTCATACCTTATGTTAATAATGACAGGAGTAGTAGAACTCATCGAAATACATATCTATAAGAAAGTACATACCATTTACTAAGTTTTGCACACCTGAGAAAAATATGATAATATAAATAATTGTTGTGATAGAATTATAGTCAAATATATCTGCAGTTTTTAAGTTGTCTAAGCAATTTTACATTCTCAATTAATAGTGTTTAACATTTTAACCAAAAACAGTTCAGCACGAATAATTAAAGGCTTAAGTTAAATACATAGACAGTCATTTAAATTTAGATCTGCAATAACATTTACTATTATTCTCCAAGGCTTTGACTGCTTGACAGAAACAAAGTACTCTGGGATTAATTTCAAGAAATGGTGCCAACTGTGCCGCAATTTGCTGTAATTAAGACATGAAAGAACACTAAATATTCAGATTAAAAGAAGCATGATAGAGCATGATAGAGAGTCAAGGTGTGGCAGGGAGCCAATTTTTTAAAAGATCAGGAATACCATATTGATGGATATGAAAACATCACCAGCAAAGCCGAGCGAGTTTTCTTTTAGAGAAGCACTTTCATTAATCATTTTGGTCTTTTATTATATTTAATGTCTCACCTTGCTCAAATTTAACATTGAGAGATGGTGTTTTAGGAAGATAATAAAATTGAAAAAGAAAGTGACAAACATAGTATTCTCATAAAGTTAATTAAGTGGTATGGAGAAGTCATTAGGAGAATATCATAATTTTCTTTATGGTGGAGGGATTTCTAGGCATGTCATATTTATGTAGCTTGCTTTAAACCTGAATGAAATAACTATAAAGGTGTTAACTTAAAGAGATTAAACACAGTTTATGTATTCATTACATTCTCTTGTATATTTTCAAGAAAAAGAATTCATTTCGATCCAATCTGTCCCTTTTCTCATTCCCTAAGAATTATGGAAAATATTTTATTCTGCTTTTGAACCTTTGTGTATTGATTAACACTATATTTAGGTTAATGGTGAATCTTCTCTTCAACTGACTTTTTTTTTTTTCTTTAGAAAATGTCCTTAAGGTTTTGATCCTGGAAGACATGTGGATACTTGACCCACTTGCTAATGAAGTGGTGTATAATCTGTAGTATCTGATAGTTCAAAACAGCAGGATGCAATACAAAAAATACATCATGAAAGTCACTATTGGAACACTTTTTGTCTTCATAGGCAAAATGCAAAAGACACAACTTTCTGAGAAACTCTGAGGCTGGTCTTTTGCAGGCACACAAAACCATCAAAATCAAAGTGTGTAAGGTGAAGCACCTTGATGATGTGGTTAAGAGACTGAAGCAAGTATCCAGTATACACGGGGAAAAAAGCATCTGACAAGCAATCGGCGTCATCAGAGCAGTCAGAAGGAGACTTGCAGAATCCGCATGGAGCAGGGCTTTGGGAGAGGTGATAGTGCAGCCCAGATTGGGAATTAGGATGTGAATCTGTGCTTGCCTTACAGAAGAGAATTTCACATTAGGGATAGATGATTAAAGGCTCAAAATAGGAAATGTGGGTCTTTTCAAGCTTTGAGGAAGATGCTGCAAAGAGTCAGCATCTTTGGGAGAACCATAAAAACAAAACTATGAGTTGTTTCCACACACAAAGATCTTAGCAGAAAATGTTTTAAATGTTTTTTTGGGTACAGAACTGCGTATGTTAGCTCTTTCCCTGATGTTGCAAATCTTTATTTTATTTAAAAAAATGCTCGAAAGAGAAGGCTTATTGTATAGCGGGTTGAACAGTTCAAACTCATATCCAGTCTAGAATTTTAACATTCTAGTAAAAAAGTAAATAAAAGTAGTTGAAGATATCAAAGTATTTCGGAGACAACAGTGTTTACACAGCTTAGATAAAATAAAAGTAAAGGAGGATTTTTTTCGTAACATAAATAAATAATCAATATTGCCTGTAATTTGTGGTACATAATATTCATCCAACATTGAATTTTTATTGTTTATATCCATATGTTTCTCAAGGTTTTTTAAACAACAAATAAATGGCATAAAGCCATGGACATTATTATTATCTTTGAGCTATTGTTTGACTAAACTTTGTAGTGTAATACTTTTGTGAAATAAAATATTAATGAAATCATTGGATGCATAATAGACAGCCTTTGTCAACCCGTTAATTTTTTCTTCCTCTATTCACAACATTGCCAGATACGTGTTTCTGGATAAAACCCCCTAGAGGTCTCCTGCAAATTCTTTTTCAATACAACCAGATCATTGCAGATAATTGTATTACACAGGGTATCGATCCAAAATCGTTGTGCACCGGAAACATCTGAAAAAACATGATTATAGCTTTCTGTTTATTGTTCGTACATCATATAAGCAGGCTTTTGTGTGAATCACCTGTAAGAAAGGCAAGGTGGAAACATCAGAGAAATTACCTCTTTACAAGAATCTATTGATCACTTTAAATCAAAGAAGTATGTTTGACATAAGATTACCTGCCAGTTTGAACATTAGGTACACTATGTTATAGCCTGGGGCAGTTGTAAGTCTGACAAAGGGATTGTAAATAAAGCATGCAGCTGTGAGCGCCTCTGGCTTGGGATCAACTCAGGCTCAAGTCCAAGGCATAGGTAAACTTAAAATAATTTACCCCTTTTTAAGCAACACGCAATGAATTAGAGTAGACTCTGAGGAGAACTGTGATGCATAAATCTCTTAGTCATTTCGAAATGGCAAACTTCATAGAAAATTCACATCATATGTAGCTGATAAAAGATCTTTTTGTGTATGTGCCACAAGTTGTCTCAAGTAATCTTGAAGTCAGTCTATTGGTATAAGTAGAGTCTTCAAAAACTAAACTTCCTGGTACATTCTTCTGTCCATAATGGTTTGTATGGTACATTATTGCTCAAGGTTCTTTAAACTTAAAAATCATTAACCTCTCAGTTTCAGTGTCTAAAACTTCTCTTCAAAACTCATTCAAAAAGTTTTAGTGTAGTTTTCTTCTTTTAGAAGAAACATAGATTGTGAAAGGTGAAAAAGTGTTTAAATTGCATTTGTTTATGCAGCCCTATTAACAATGCTAAAACAGTATGACCATAAAATATTAATTTACTTTATTTGTTTACATTTTCTTATTGGTTAAGAGAAGAGAAGGCATTAGTGCCTTTACACATTTCTTAAGCTTGAATTTTTTAGTTTTTATTTTTATTATTTATTTATTTTTATTTTTTATTTTTTTGAGACAGTGTCTCACTCTGTCACCATGCTGGAGTGCAGTGGTGTGATCTCGGCTCACTGCAACCTCCATCTCCCGGGTTCAAGCAATTCTCCTGCCTCAGCCTCCTGAGCAGCTGGGATTACAGGTGCACGCCACCGCGCTCAGCTAATTTTTGTATTTTTATTAGAGACAGGGTTTCACCATGTCGGCCAGGCTGGTTTTGAACTCCTGACCTTGTGATCCACCCACCTCTGCCTCCCAAAGTGCTGGGATTACAGGCGTGAGTCACTGCGCCTGGCCAAAATATTTTTTTTTGTTTTTTAACTTTGAAAACAAATCTGTAAGATCAGTATTGGATTTCTTTCTACATTTCAGCATCTGTTGAAATTGTAAGACGTCTAATTCATTTATTCAAGTAAGGTTCCGATGTATTTAGAATTTAATAAAGATGAGCCCTGGATGATGCATTCTTCCTTGTTAAATATTTAGCTGTTTGTGTTAGTTCTGTGGTTTCCTGAGGCAAAAATTTAAACTGTTAATATATAGAAGATTTAAACTATAAAAATGGTAGATGCTTTAATTTCTTCTGGGGCAAAACTGGTCACTTTGAATACTTGCAAGAAAACAACGCAAATATACATGCAGCATATATTTATTGAAAAATAAGCTCTGTGCTTAACGTCTATACGTGAGAAGCTGATAATCAGATAAATCTATATCTAATTTTTTAAGGGAGACATCAATAAACTTTAAAGATGAGTGACAGATGCAGAATATTTATATAAAGTTACTTCTTTATGAGACTGCCTATAAAAGTAACCTTTGATGTAAGACTATAATATCTTGGTTAACAACTTTATTGAAGCTGAACATAAACACAATTTCTTGGATATAAAATGAGAATCATTAAAAGGGAAGATAAGCTTTTTATGAAAATACATCCTCCCCTTTTGCTGTTTCTGTTGATTTGAGAATCATACAAGTATTTATTTTTTTCTTCATTTTGTATTGTTAAATTGAAATTAATGATTTTCATAAAATATCATTTTATTTAATGCAATCGACTAGATATAAAATTTAACTTCAAAACCCCTCCAACAACTGACTGTATAAGACAATGTGAATAAATATATATTAAAGCATATGATTAAAAAAATAAAATGCCTGATAGCATTCACATTTGACGGTATATATTAGAGGCCATAGAAAAGTGATAAACACTTTTATAAAGGAGAAATGTTTGAACAAAATGTACAGATATATCTCTCTAGGAATATGGTCAACAGAGAACAAAGGAAAAATGTCTTTGTCTTAAATCACTTATTTTTTTGAGAGCTTGAACATCCCACGTCTGCTTTGGTCTAATGAAAGAGTGCCATCTATTGGATGACCTTGAAAAAGTACTTAAATTTCATAAATGTTGTATGGGAAAATAAATCAGTGGAGAAGAGTTATTTTGGAAAAATTTGTAATTGTATCAGTCTTTGTCTATGTGAGTGTATAAGTTACCTGAATCTTATGCTAAGAAAAGAAGAAGAATCTGCCCACCAATGTTGTTATTTTATAGAACATTTATGCAGCAACAGAAGTCTCAAAAACTCAGCAAATTTTCTGATTAAGACATGTAATTTTTTAATTCAAATGTTTTATAAACTTGAGATCACTGACATGCATCCCATATCACTCATACATACTTTTGTTTACTTGTGATTTAAATAAAGGAATCTGAGAATTGAACTCTTGAGCTTGTATTTTGACAACAAGGATCTGTTTAAATCTTTCTCAAAGTTACATTGCATTACATTTAAACTAAAAACAAAAGGATAACAAGATACATTAGCTTGGTTTTTTAAAAAAGCAATGTTCTTGTTTTATCTTTCAGCCCCAGAACTTGCCAGTCAAGATGAAAAACTTCTTCTAATGTAATCCAGCTTGAAAGCTACTCAAGAGCAGCTAACTGAGCAAATAGCAGAAATAGTTCGCCAAGAACAGAACAGTAGAAAACCCCAGGCAGAGCTGAAGACAGTGACAGAAGGGATTATTGCTTCTGAAGAAGAAAAAAATGATTACAAGTGAGTTGTTTTTTAGTATTTCAGAAAGTTTTACTTTACATACTGAGA
Source organism: Trachypithecus francoisi (assembly GCF_009764315.1). NCBI lineage: Eukaryota > Metazoa > Chordata > Mammalia > Primates > Cercopithecidae > Trachypithecus > Trachypithecus francoisi. The sequence goes on from NW_022681472.1 coordinate 32,976,842, forward strand.
TCAAGTCAGTCCTTTTGACTTTAGTTGCTAAATGTTTAACTCTCTCTGTCTTGCAAAAGGTTATATGTGCTAGCTTGCATAATAAATTATTGGCTCCAAAATGCGATACAGACTTATCTAAAATGGCACATGTTAAAAATTGTAACAGTTCTATTCCAGATTCTAAATAATGATGTCGTGGTCAACTTTGTTTTAAATTGTCAAGAAATGTTCAAGGTAGATGTACAAGAGAAAGAATACACTGTGTTTCTGTAGCACCTATCTGCCAATGGCATTCTCGTCTTTCTCCTTTTGGAGTCCAAAGGTTACATATGGCTCTGGTTGGCTTTCTTTTTTGTAAAAGTATCTGCTCTAAGCAAGACACTACTAAATTGAGAGACATTTAGAGTAGAATTTTTGGTCAGACCATCAAGGCATGTAAGAAACTGTGAAGAAAGCAATAAAAATCTATGCTAATTTTGAAATATCCATGGAAACTTCTTAGTGAAACATCTTCTAGTATTGAATTTCTGCTTTGATCATCTAGGTATTTATGTAATGATCATACCTAATACAATGCTTTTAAATTTTATTATTTTTCAAATAAATGTTAGAGAATTTCCATTTTGAGTGTTGTCATTAAATATTCTATACTTTCTTTCCTTTTCTTGGTTTTCTTAGTCTGCTATTAAAAATAATAATGAAAGTAACATAGTCAACATGAATACCTATGTTGGCCCCGCTCTGTTTTTCCCTTTTACTCTATTTGTCAAGAATTACTTTGCTCATTGAACTTTGGTTAAATTTAGTAATCACAATCAGAAAAAGCATACACATCTAAACTTTTTTTTCTCCTGTCACTCATACCTTTGAATACAGTCCTGAGGCCAGAACTAAAATGCGCATTTGCTATTAACTCATCTCTGGAAATGAAATTTTAAACTTACATGACTTACAGAATGTCTTGATATTATCTATCAATATCATTTCAATATATTACATATGGTGAATGTTTAAGTAACCTTGTGATTTATAATTTATAAAATTATGTTGAAATATATTTTTATATTTGACTAATTTATTTCTGTTTTTCAATCCAAAGTTTTAATATTATAGGTATTAAAAATAATTCTACAACCTAGATTGACACTTTACATGCTTCTAAATAAAGAAAAACTGTTTGCTCCTCATGTACTTTCAACCAAATGCTTTAATTCAGACAACAAAAAAACTACCTTTAGCAAATATTAAAAGTAGAAATTGATATTAAGAATTAAAAGCATATCAGGTGAAGTTTCTTAGTGAATTACTAAGGTAATGTACTACTGTTATAAATATTATGATTTTTAAAAATAGCTAAATTATATTGGGGAATTATATGCTTAAAATACAGAGAACAAGAAATACATAAAAATGATTATAAACATCTAAAAAGCTAATTATAGTGTGTGATGTTAAGTTAATGTTATAAAATAATGACACTTTTTAAAAAACTTAGATGTCAACTTAAAGGCACATTTTTAGTACACTCACAAAAATGTTTATTTTTGATATGGAAACCGGCATGTAATGACCTGCTTCTAGGATTTGATTTTATAAGAAAATCATGCTGTGATTCATCCAGTTAAAATGCACAGAGTGATCAAACTTCAGCTCTATATGTTTTATCTATATTTATATAATTTATTTTCCAGTATTGCTTGAGTATGAAATTAAGTAGGATATTCTTTTTCAATGTGAAAGCATTGGTGAGGTATACAAATATCAGCTACAATTTAAGAAGGGTAGAATTGCAACAGTATTTTTAGGTCTATTTACAGCAGTTTAACAAATATGTCAAAAGTCATAAATTACAAATATTAATATGCTCTGTTATCAGAAAATGTTACTGACTGTTAAATAGACTGAAAAACGATCATAATCAAAATGATGATTTCTTTGGAGAAACAAGATCACTTTTCCTTTAAAAAATAGCTTTAATATCATATTGTTGTAGGATATGCCTACATGCGAGATGTATGTATCTAAACATGAAAAAATATGCTACTGTGTAAGTGTGAAACAAAGTCAAATCCTTTCTGGCCTAAATTTTAAATTTCCTTTTGTTTATTTTTCTCCTCTGAATAGGCAGGTGGCATGAATTGATCAAATTAACCAGTTGACTTGGTACTGGGCAGTGCCAGATACTATGGTGTTCACCAGTCAGTAAAAAGACAAGCCAGGTATCATAAGACATTAAAGCATTTTAGTTATTTCCCTTAACCAATCCTCCCTTATTTGGCAAAGACTGGAGTTGGAGAAAGTGATGCGGGGTGATATGTATAAAGCATAAAGATACGGTCAAAGACTTCAGTAATTTAAGGGTTTGCAATGATAATAGAATTTTGCTGCAGAGATAAGAGGATCTCACTAGAAAACAACACTCTGGGGCAATTGTTTTTTCAAATATGAGAAACACATTTATGAAATTTTTTGTTTAAGCAAAAGGAATAGAGAAACTGAAATATGATTTTTTAAATGTGTTGGAATTAGTCATAAAATAAGAAGCATAATTTGTATTTTAACGGATCTACTATAACTTAAAATATATGCAGGTTTCTACATGTATTTTCCTAATAATGGTAATGAGTTTTAGAAATTTTGGGGGGACAAATAATTACCTCAAAATAATTTCCTTCATTCATTGACTTTGAGGTAGTCATTCAGAAACACCCAGGTTTCTATACCACCAATATCTATTACTAGGCTGTAATTTCTTAACTAAATATAAAGTTTAAAAAGAAACATGTAAAAAAAATGGTAATCAAAAGGAAGACATTTTAGTTATTAAAATGTGACCCTCAAGTTTTTGGTTCCATAAAGTTGAATTTTGAAGAACACATTGGATTTAGGTTTTATTTTTCCCTCCGCTTTTTGAACTAAATGTAGAGAACACACACCATACACTCAGTATAAGCCTGTTACACTTGAAAGATTTGTTCTGAATGTCCAGTGGGAACCTGGAAATCGTAATAATTTGTAGTATCGATTGAGTGAAGCTATGCAGCTGGGGCCTCCAGTGAATAGACAGGAATAGACATTTTATTGATTAACTTTTACAGTCATATTTTCAAGACTCCGCTGCAACATAATTTTCACTTCCCAGCTTTGTGTTGCTGCATCATGAAACTTGGATTCTTCTCCTTTAACATTTACCCACTTGAGGAAAAAAGTATGGACATGTCTTGCCAGGGTTGTATTCTGCAGAGGTGTGAAACTTTCTGGGAAATTATTTCTCTAGAGTGATACTCTACCAAAAACAGTAAAAAGAAACTATCTGGTTATAACAGTTTTGGAAATATCATTATGGCTGCTATTTGGTAATTAAACTTCTTCATATTTTTCTCATTCTTTTCTTGCTTAAGAATCTTAATTTTTCTATTTCAAATTCTTGCATGTAACCATCAAAATGAATTATTTTGTGCTAGCTTTGTTTTTAATCATTTATATGTTATATTTTATTTAATATGAGCAGCAGGAGAAAAATTATGATTATAATAGTCTATAATTTAGTATGAAATGAAAATTATTAAATACTAAATCATTTTGGCCAACGTTTCAAAGTATGAAATGTGAATATATACATATTGAACATATGTGGTATTTCTATAGTTCAGTGAAAGTTTTCTTTATTTATCTAAGCAAAGTATGTTGCATTTGCACAGATAAACATATTGCAAATATTTTGTGTATAATCATGTTTATTTATCTCAAGTTCTTTACTACTTTGCATTTTTGGTCACTAGAACAAATGGCAGATTTTTATACCTATGTATATGGAAAAGATTTCATATAAGAGCTGATGACAAATAGACGTTAAATTAGGTTTGAAAATGGAATTTTTAAAAATGTTGCATCAATTCCTTTTTAAAAACTCATATCTCTGAATATCTTATATTTCTGGCTTTGAAAAGTCTAGCAGCTTCATATTACTACACAAGTCTAGAAGACATAAAATACAATTAAATGATACCAAATTTAACAACAAGTTTTAACAATTAAGTAAGACAGTTTATATTCTATAAAGTTTATACCTGATTTAGGTAATTTCAGTTTATTTTTATTTAAGATTGATAATTAAAGTAGAATTTTGATTCTAAAATTCATAATTTAAAAAGTATTCAAAGCATTTTAAGTTGGTAATTTACTGTTCATTTAATTGAAAATGATAAATTGAGTAAAATATTCTTTCTTATTAGTAAAAATGTGAAACTGATATATTTTCTCATTTCATTGAATAACTTTTATAATATTTAATACATTTGTAGTTGGTTGTGTATATATTTTTAGAGATACAACTATAGAGAATGTGCTCTGATTTTTCATCCATAGAGCTTTAATTTATTGTATAATAAGTATTATCAGCACCTTTATGTACAATCTATATGTAAAGACAGCAGTTGTTGAAGTTCCACAGCTACTACAATTAATGGAGTACATTGATGTGCTGCAAAATTAGTTATTTGCATATATGTAAATATGTTTTTTACCCTAATGGAATACATATTTTTTTACATAAAGCCAAAATGACCGAATAAAATATTTTGAAATTATTTCCTTCTTCACATTAAAATAATGAATAAAACAATATATAAATAATATAGGTTATTTTCATAACTTACGTGGCTTTTTAATAGAAGATTCTTACCTGCATAATGAAGTATGTTTTGACCTTATTTATCAGAATAAGAAACACAATTAAGACAGATCAAATAATAAGCATAAAATAAAAAAGTCTGAATTGAGATTGATTTCAGCGTGATACTGTAGAGGAATCCCCACTTATTGATCAATTTTAAAGCCCATGCATAGCACTTAGAAAGATAAAGTAAGCAAGGTCAGATAATCAAAGCATTTAAATAGTAAAAACAGCAACTGCCACTGTAGACTGCTAAAATAAATCCATAATACAAATTGCTTTAGCAAAAAGTGGATGAGCAGCTGATCTTCCTATTGAACTCTGATACTGTTCAGTGACCACACTGGGAAAAGATTGGGAGAAATGCCTTCAAGATCAATATTGAGTGAGATGTAGCAGGGATTCATTTTGAACACGCAAGCATTACAGGTGTGAGAGTATAGACATCGTCAGGAGATGTCATCAGGTGGAGATTGTTTAATGCAGCTAAAAAGTGCCGTCTATGCATGATACTGCCAAACAACAGTAGTAGAAATGCTTTCTTAATTATTTCAATAAATTGTTTAAATAGGTTTAAGACAGGCCTAGCATATGAAAGTTTACTTTATATTAAAATAGTAATGAAAATAATTACCAAAATAAATTAGTATCTCTCCATCAATATATTTTATACAAAATTATATCACTAATAGCTGTTTAGCATGTCAAATAATTATGTGATGGTATTCACTGCAGAAGTATAAAACTTAATTATAAAACAGGTGATGGAAAGATCACTTTTTGGAATGTTATAGGAAGAGAATACACTTTTGTTGTGACTCTTTTTTAAAACCTGTTGGAATTTGGGGAGTTCTATTTTTAATGAAAGCATTTGAATTCTACTGGCTCACTTTATATTCTTGGCTTTAGTGAACTCCAGTGGGAGTTTTCAGTATGTAGATTTATGACAGCAGAATTAGTTTTAACATTTTTAATTTCTTTTCTTATAAGTTTGAATTTAACTTCTACTTAATGAGACATCTTCATGACTATAATGAAGTTTTGTGGGAAACAACATAATTTAGCATAAATACTTGTAGTTTTATTGTTATATTTTAGAACAAATTGATTCTTTGGACACGATGGACAATATTGTGATTTAATTACTCCTTTCCTTTTTTCAGGGTGCCATAGGTGTCATCTTTATTTCATTATCTGTTTTCATAGCTTCTAAATTCATGTACATACTAATTAAACAAACAGTATTGTGTCTTGACAAGAGGATTTCCTACACATACCTTTCCAATGGAATATAACCACAGTCTCCTGGTAATTTCAATCTTTACAATATTACGGATTGGGAGATTTTACTTTATTTACAAAAACCTCTCTAAGTGTAACTTCTTAATTAAATGACCTAATTTAAAACATTGAATTATTTTAATCTGTTTCCTTCTAGACCAGGGAAGAAAGAAACAAAATGGAGATTGGTTACATTTAAGACAGAATTTCTATAGCAAAAGAAAATACAAAAATCAGAATTGGGGCTTAAAAGTTGTATAATCTGGCCAGGCACGGTGGCTCATGCCTGTAATCCCAGAACTTTGGAGGCCGAGGCGGGTGGATCATAAGGTCAGGAGATCGAGACCATCCTGGCTAACATGGTGAAACCCCATGTCTACTAAAAATACAAAAAATTAGCCAGATGTGGTGACACACACCTGTAGTCCCAGCTACTCGGGAGGCTGAGGGAGGAGAATCGCTTGAACCTGGGAGTCAGAGGTTGCAGTGAGCCAAGATCACGTCACTGCACTCCAGCCTGAGCGACAGTGAGACTCTGCCTCAAAAAAAAAAAAAAAAAAAAGAAGTTGTATAACTTAGGCTTAATTTTTTCCATTCCCTTCTTACCGTAATGAATAGTTATTTACTACTATTGTAGTCTCCATGTTTACTGTATGAAATGCTGATAGCAGCGATTTTCATGGTAAAACTGTGAAACAATATTCATAGTTGTCAGAAAAAGGTCATTCCATTTGCATTCATTAGAAACCTGGAGGACCGTGCAGCGTGTGTTTCCTTTGGGATGGTGCAGCTATTGATTTATATACAGCTGGAGGAAAAATTAATTAGGATTATATTTCACTTATTACTGCGGGCTGTGTAATAAGAAAGAAAAACACTTTTTGTTAGAAAGTTGAACAGAAAATACCTATATGGAATCATTCTTTCTTAAATCACAACTACTTCCTCATATAATTTTTTTTATAACCTAGTTAAAGGCTTAGCATTTGTAGCAATTGATTTAACACCTTGAAAAATAAGTATTTTAGTACATATCTTATAATAATAATGATCATTTAAATTAAGCAAAAGAGACATTTTCTCCTTGTTAGTTGAAACTTTCCTTCTCTAAGCTAAGTCTTTGTGTATTTGTCTACAGTGAGTTTGCAGGCTTGGGAGACTTTTTGCCAAAAGAGTTAAATAAAAAACAAAACAGAGACCAGAATCAGGTGAATTCTCAGGGTGAAGAAACATATTCCACAAATGAGAGTTTTAGATCTCAGTATATATTTGGCTTCTTTCCATGAACATCACGCATTGTTTTTATATGTGACACATGTTTGAGTTTAATCAAATTGTAGCTACTTTTAATTAACAGCAGAGAATAATTTCAAAATGGGTTAGTCGGATGATAAAAAGTAATTTTTGTATGTTCAAGACATACTTTATGAATGGAAACATCTGCCTATTGTGACATTTCTAACATTAAAATTCTATAAACTCTCCTATTGTTTTTTAGATAAGTAGCATTTAAGAGAAACCCACTGCCTGGCCAGTGGTGAGCAATGAAGTGTTGAATCAGCATTTACGGGAAGTACAATATCAAACAGAGATCTTTTGATGCCACTATAATAATCTAAAAGTAAAGTATATAAACTCATTACTACTATTAGAAGTTCATAGGCTTTATGAAAAGAGCTTATGAAAGGTCATCAAGAAAAGAGTATAAATCTGAGTTGCTAATATATTTTATAGATTAAACATTATCTAAGAAATGATGCCTAGGATTAAAAAGTACAATACACCCCTCTCCCAACTTTTAAATATTTTTTCTCAACTATGAACATAAAAATCTATTTCTCAGCTGGTTACAGTGGCTCATGACTGTAATCTCAGCACTTTGGGAGGCTGAGGTGGGTGGATCACTTGAGATCAGGAGATCGAGACCAGCCTGACCAGTATGGTGAAACCTTGTCTCTGCTAAAAAAAATACAAAAATTAGCTGGGTGTTGTGGCATGCACCTGTAATCCCAGCTACTCAGGGGGATGAGACAGGGGAATTGCTTGAACCTGGGAGGCGGAAGTTGCAGTGAGCTGAGATCACGCCACTGCACTGCAATGTGGGTGACAGAGTGAGACTTTGTCTCAAAAAGAAAAAAAAAAAAGCTTATTTCTCAATATATCTAGTGGAATATAAATTTAGTGAACTTTTTTCCTTTTCATCTCTTTTTCAAATACTTGGAGCTCTTTCAAGAGAAAGGAGTTTTTACTTGAGTAATTTGGGACTTTGCTTTCTAGAGTGATTCATGATATTTTCCATGATGGCACATTATGCATTCATTTGCAAAAATCCTATGAGATCATTATATGAGATTCATTGCAAGCCCTTGGCTTTTGTAGTGAATCTAGCTTTTTCAGCTTGTTTTGGGGGTCATGCTATGTGCTAAATTAATTAGATAACTATGAATTATATAAAATCATGGAAATATAAGGCTAAAATTTTGAATTACTTTCTTCACTAAAACAAAATGACCAGATCTATATTTCTTAGGAAAATTTATTAATCAAGCTATATATTGGTTCACAGTTTATTGAAAAGGTAGTATTTTAAAGATATTGATTTCTTAGGTTGTGAGAAACACAAAAGATAACTCAGATATGGTTCTTCACCATGAAGTGCTCATAAACTAGTAGGGAAAATTTCATGGAAAAAGTGGCTAATATGTAATATGGATAATATTACAAAACTGGATAATATGTAATATGTTACTTAAGCATAAAAGAAAATCATGTATAAAACAATGAGTGACATCTTGCTTTCAGAATGGTTATTAAAGAAGAAATAATTGGGAATTATATTTTCAAAATGGGTAAATATTTGACAGAGTATTTTACATGGACAAAAGACTAAAGAGTAAAATCACAATGATGAGAAAGTACCTGCTTTTTGCTCTAGAAAATGGTAGATCATTTCCTAGAGAATATTTAAATGACTAGACAGGCAAGTTGAAACCATAATAGGGGGAGTCTTCTATAGGAGATTTAGAAATTTATATTTTGCTCAGATGTAAAGGAGAGATTATGAAGAGTCATGAGCCTGGAAGCATATATGATCATAGTAATTCTAGAGAAGAAACAATCTTACTTTCTCTTTTCCCTGAACATTTCACCTGGGTTATTCCCAATCATCCTTAGAAATTGACTGTTGGTTTGGCTCTCCCCTGTGCCTGACTCCTCACCCATTCCAGAATGAACTATTATCTCACATACTCTGTGCTTGCATGGCACCAAATGAATGCTCTATTATATAGTGTGTATCCCACCTTTCTATGCCTACTGGTATAATAATAAAGCCCATTTCCCCCACTGCATGGTTTTGAGTTCATTATTATCTTCCTGAACCATTGTAGGCACTGACATCTTTTCTTAGAGGTTAGATTAGTAGTGTATGAAGAGAATGAATTTAGCTCTGTGTCTGGTCCAATCTGTTTCTAATCACTGTAAAACATACTGAAATGCTGGCCTGACCCCTAGCATCTTTTGAGAATAGTTCCAGACAATGCTTCTATGAGTGGGAGAAATGGATTGGGTAAATGGAAGCTTTATTAAGGTAGCCAGACATGCTAGATGGCAAAAAATTCTGAAATAAGTGTGCTTACAATTCTGTTTTCAGTATTTGGTGGGAGAAAAAAGGAAGAGAGACAAAGTATAGTAGTAAATGAAAAGATGTGAGATCTCAAAAATCTTTTGAGATTTATTGCATGGCATGGTGACTATAGTTAGTTATAACAATTACACTTTCTAAATTGCTAAGAGAGTGAATTTCAAATGTTCTTACCACAAAAATGATAAATACTTGAGGCAATAGACATGTTAATTAGGTTGATTTAATCATCCCACATTGTATACATATATTATAACACTTTGTACCCCGTAATACATACAACACAAAAAGGAGTGAGAGAAGACTAGGTCCTTATGCAATGTAGACTTGAACTTGAGGATATACAGAAGATAAAGAGCTAGTGGGCATGGGCAAGAAGTAAACTAGGTAATTGACAGAGCAAGAAATTAAAAGATGTAGCAGATATGTATGATATGTAAAGACAGATACTTAGAGGGATATCCTTTACATTTGAGAACAGGCAAGGGTGGGTGACAGGGATGTGGGAAAAACTTGAGGGCATGTCAGGAAAATGAGAATGTCATCTGAAATAAAATCTTCTAACAAAACTAGTAAGATAAGAATTTGGAGTACTTTGAGCAGGATTGTCAAAAACTGGTAAAATTATTGAGGGAAAGATGAGAAGGCAGCATTACTAATTTGTGCTTAAGGAAAATTACATTCTCAATATGTTGAGCATTTATTGGACAAAGATAACCAGCTTAAAATGAATTTGAAACTGTTAAATTCATTCAACAACTATTTATTTAGGTCCTACTCTGTGCCTAACGCTGATCTAACCCCTATGTATGAACATCACATAAAACAACAAAGTTCCTGCCCTCAAGGGGGTTATATTCTAGTGGGCAGTCAGATAAATATATATATATATATGAAAAATATGTTATATTTAAATATATAAATCATATATTGTGTTACATAAATTATACATGTCATACTTAAATAATATATCTACACATATATATTAGTATAGGCTACATCTTTCATGGATTTTATCATTTTTTCATCATATTAAAAGAGACTTGGTGATCAAAAATGTGAAAGCACTTGGATGGCACAGCTTTCTCCAGGTCTGAGAACATTTTTTGTTCTGGAATCCATTCTCTTTTTATGATTTGCCTGCTTTCTGAAGACTGGAGAAGGGGACATTTTAATGCCTGTGATAAGAACTCTGGGAACTTTATAACAATGAATGACAATGTTACTAAAATACATGTCTAAATTACAGTTGCACTTTTCCTTTCAGATACCTTACATTCTTTCTCTTCTTTTAACTTTGAGTTTTGTCTTGGGTCTTTTCTTTTGGCCCCCCTCTTGACTCTTGATCACATTCACGGCTTCACTTACAGTAATGAATGAAGTGGGAGAGTCATTGAGCTATTTAATATAGGCAGCAAAGATCCTCTCCCTCTCATGTTTGTTCTGCTCCTGGAAAAGTAAAATTAATCTAAGGTATATGTTAAAATTATTCTATCCTTTATCGTGGTTGCCACTGAAACTCTCTACTTTCCTGGAGGCATGAAGTTGAGTTAGTGTCTCTTCTACTGCCATGCCATCTGGCCACCTTCCTTTCACTTTATTCCAATAACACTTAGCAGAGGTGGATTCAAACTGGTGGTGACTTCCAGACATCTGGGCTATTCTTGATCTGAATTAAGGTAAAAGGGAAGCCCAGGCTTATGTAGCATAATTAACTGGACAACACCTCAAAAGAACTCGGAAGTATACATTCAGAGACGAATTAATTTAATTTTTTAAAGAAAAACATATTTAAAAGACTAAAGCAAGTACAAATACAGACCTGAGAAAGGCTTTAGACTTAATTATCACAGTCCAAAGTAAAGATTGTTGCTATGACATATTGCCTTACCCATCTACCTAATTGAAGTTATGTTTTTAGTTGCTAATATACTGACTGATGATGGAGAAATTTGTTTCTGTTTGCTTGTGTTGAGTTTGCGTTATCCTCCTCACTCTAGAGCCTGAAGTGTCCTTTTTTATGACCTTGGATATGTTCCCAATTTCATCCAATCATTCACTTAATTGAACATTATCTGATTACCTCCCCATCTGGGCGGGAGACCTCCAAACACTGTAAATATTCATATGCTTCAAATGTAAGCGAAGGTCAAACTCATACATAACTGAACACCTTTATCCAGAGCATCACAGATGTCTCGTTTCTACAAAATAGATGTTGGAAACTACAAGAATGAATAAATGAACTCTCCACAGCTTACTGCCACGTAAACTTGAAAGTCTTGTGATGCCCAATGGCAAATCCAAGTGTGGAGACAAGAAATATGGTGGTGACACTTGAGTAATCAAATAATCAAATATTGTAAGAGAGGCTATATCTCACTGAAGCCTGAACTAATGTGAAATTATTAGAAAAAAAGAGACTCTAATGAGAATTCAAAACTGCATAATAATGAAATATATGGCTTCTCATTTAGTGAGGACTCAATGTGTGCCAGGCTTTATACTGATTGTTTTTCCTACATTGTTTCATTGAGTACTCACATCAACTGATCGAAATCAATATTATTGTGATTGGTTATTAGGTAAGGAAGCTAAGGACTGTAGAGATTAGAGAATTTCCTGGTATATCGATATCTAAGATTTAACCTCCTGCGTAGCTAGGCCCTGAAATCTATATACTCAGCTATTAAATAAACTACATCAATTTAAAGCTAAAAATATGCATGGAAAAAAACCTTAGTTGATTGAGGGAGAAGATTCAGCGTGTCTATTTAAATAGATTTTGGCGTGAGAATACTAATTTCAACAGCTATAGATTATACCAGTAAGCAGATCATAATGCTACAGTTATAATTGGTAAATGTGGTAACAAATAAATAATGAAAATAATACAAAATAAGCCTTAAAAATAAATAGAAAATTATAGCATGTCTATTAAAAATATTCTAGAAGAAAACCTTAACAACAGATCAAGTTTCTGACCAATGGGCCAGAATGTGACATAATTAAAAATGTTTTGAACCATAATGATGAAATAATTCAACTTGCTTGATATATTTATAAACAATAAATATTATTAAATGTAAACATGAATACCTCATACAACCAAAATAATATAATTTTAATAGGGGAACTAGTGCAATTGTAGAAACTGCAAAATAACAAATTTTCCTTGATAGTAGAAGTAGTTCTCTATATATTTACCTGACATTTAACAGAAATAAGACTCTATGGTGCTTTGAAAAAAATTCTGAATATTCACCTTCAGTGAAGCGATGTTCACAAATGTGTATGAAGTGAGTGAAGTGATGTTCACAAATGTGTTTTCAAAACATAAAACTTAATTCATTTGTTTGCTAAATTCAAAGAAGGATCGAGGATGATTGGAAATTTAAACTCACTTTTTCCAGTAGAAATAAATGACAACAAAACAAAAAGAACAAGGCACAAGTAGGAAGAAAGCACAGTAATTATGAGTGAAGCTGGCTATGGAAATCTCTGCATTTGAGCATCTGGCATCAGTAAATTAATACTTGGACTGAAATGCAGTGTAGCTGATTATTGAATTATATATGCTATACTTGTGAGAAGGGACCCAGGGAGAACTTGGAATATTAAAATGGGAAAAACTTTAAGAGGAGAGACTCATCCTATTCCACCATGCTGACCAGAAAGGGTACTTCTGAGGGAGCAGTGAATACATGACTTGTTTTGGAAAAAATAGGAACTCCACAGAGACAAATTTAAGAACCCTGAATAACTGTGTCAAAATATCAGCCTTAATTATTTTGGAGAAAACAAGTAGGTACATCTTTTTATCCTTGACATTCAAGTAGAGCTATGCTTCCTTTATGACCTTACACAGCTGGGTTAGTTTGTTCTCTAAAGGTGTTTTTAGGTAAACTTGCTTTTAGTCTCCAACCATGCACTTAAAGAAAGATGAATTTAGTCAGGATTTCAGGTCTAATTTCCCACTCTGGAAGCATTGTGTCAAGAAACAAAAAGATAATTTTGAAATAAAATCTCCCCTGTTGGAACAAATGGATTTCTCCTCTTCATGAAGTCTCTACTGCCCTCTGACCTTCAAGATGCTTTTTGCTAGTGAGACAATCACATTAGCCTGGTATGGCAAAGAGGAGACACTTTGGGAAAACAGTATTTTGCATGGAACAACTTTTAATTTTTTCCCTGATGAGTCTGGAAGCCTATGGCTACTTTTAAACTCAACTGTATAACTCTAGAGAAGTAAATGTGCCATGGTACTAAGCCCATTGTTAAAGGGAACTTACAGTAGTATGTAACAAACGAGCACAAAAGGAAGAAAAGGAGGAAGTAAGGCTGGAAAAAAATCAAACGAAAATGCCAACTTGTATTTCTATTGCTTTTTTGCCTCCTATATCCATTGGAATTTTAGTTTGGATTATCCAAACAATAGGAATATATATCAATATTCTACGCTTGCAGGAGGTCACATTGAAAATAGAGAAAGTCTGTGAACTACAAGTCTAGTGGTGGATCTGGAACTGGAATACTTATTTCCTGACTAACCTGTGTATTCTTGTAATTAGGAGTTCTATTGAATGAAATCTGAGTTTTATAAAAGTGTCTTTAGAAAACGATTCCATATTTCCATTTCACATAACTCAGTATGAACGTGAGAATTGAGGTTCATCAGATAAGCAGCAAGAATGTAACGTGCAAAACAGTTCTCACCCCCCGGTGAATATTTCATGTATTATTTTCTGTGCTTTAGGTTAAAGTAAATTTTTGCTCATACAAGAAATAAATTTTGCTTAGGTAAAATGTAGTGTATTATTTTTCTTCCTATAATTAGTAAGTGGCCTTGAGGGATCAAAATTGCTGAGTAGTATGATAAAGCACTTGTTAATGTAGATTTGTTTATCCAAAACATATTCATCTTTTTTCTGAAATAAAAACGTCTTTAGCCAAATGGTATCACATAGCTAATTTATTTTCCCCTTTTTAAATATCAGACCATGTAAATTACACTGTAACACTCAAAACTGAGCTTGGCAAGGCTCAGGAAAAATGCTGCTCTGCACAAAAGAAGCTTTTAGATAAGTAGGCTCAAATGTTCTTAGTTGGATTTGACTGCATCAGATAAATGAACAGAACACTTTATTTACATAGGAAGTAGACTAAAGATGAACAAAGTATTCTTTTCAATAGTAATACAGGACCTATTCTTAATATCAGACCATGTAAATTATTTCAACAGCTATGGATTATACCAGTAAGCAGATCATAAGGCTACAGTTATAATTTGTAAATGTGGTGAAAATAAAAGTATATTTTACTGTATATACTTGTAAACAATATGTATGGCTATCTCCACATAAAATTCAGTTTGGTTTATTAAAAAGATTTAAAATTTAAATATTGAAAAACCAACTTGTTTTCTTTAAAAAACATGGAGTAAGCACTCTTCTAATTGAGCAACACCTCTTGATGGGCTGCTGAGGCAGACAGACCTGAGTTTGAATCCTTATAAACTGTTGTCACCTTGAACAAATTATTTTACTTCTAAGACTCAGTATTTTCATCTGTAATTTGGAGATAATAATGTCTTCCTTCTAGGTATGTTAGGAGAGAGCAGACAATTTTGTAGAGGGCATGCACTCTGCCTGACACGTTATGGTTCTCAATAATTGGTAGACATTATCAACTTATACATTTTTTATTGTCAGATAAAGGAATGCTACAAATTTTCTAATAACAACAACTCCACCACTACCCTCTGTTTTGGGACATGATGGATACAAGATTAAACAGATTAATATATTTAGAGAATATTGCCCTTATTTTTGCCTTGATAAAGGGATATAAAGTAGTACCCGGCAACTGCCAAAGGAAGATTTTTGTGGTAAGTTTCAACAGCACATGGGTTATTGCCTGGCTCCAGCCCTCAAGAATACAGAGGATTTCCTCCAAAGCTCAACAGCATCATATTTGGAATATTATTAGTATCTGTAGAGAAAAGAAAAATTTGTTTTTGGGGGATTGTCTAGAAGCATTCCCTTTAAATTTGCAGTCTCTACAAATTTAGTATTTTTCAAACTACATTATGTATAGTTAGTTTTAACATAATCCCTGTAAGAAAAAAAGAGATTGATTAATTTGTTATCGACAAGAGTTACATTCTTTTTGTTTTTCTCAGAGGATGCATCCGCTTTCTATTCTGAACATGGTTCTACGTACAATCTAATTTCCCTACTCTACACTGCTCTACTCTTTTCTGAGTCTGAGTCTGCATTTTTGGCCAATCATCACATAGTACAGGAAGAGAAGATTTAGAAATTGAAGTTTACAGATATACATACTAGTCTCATTATATATATATATGTTATACGTGTGTGTGTGTATGTGTGTGTGTGTATAAAATATGTGTGTGTGTGTCTATACATATATACATATGTATATCAGGATAGGTACTTCATGTTTTTTAAGCATGCAATTCTATGGTTTAGGCTTTTCCTAATAATTTTCTGAAATAGGCATGAATTACTGCCTCCATATGAAGTGTGATATTTGTCATTTAGTGACAAATAGTTGAATTATTTAAGAACTATTGTTCAAACTTTGCCCCTTT
The DNA here is from genome assembly GCF_009764315.1 of Trachypithecus francoisi. Taxonomy (NCBI): domain Eukaryota; kingdom Metazoa; phylum Chordata; class Mammalia; order Primates; family Cercopithecidae; genus Trachypithecus; species Trachypithecus francoisi. The sequence continues at coordinate 32,993,036 of NW_022681472.1, forward strand.
CACTTGGTCTTGGATTGTATTTTACTCAGATGCGTGAATGAAGACTTTGAAGAAAAAAAAAACATTCAGGCTGTGTTATGTTTAACTACCAAAATGTCAATGTGAATAGTTATTAAATGAAGATATATAATAAACGATATGCCATTTAAAGAAATATTACCTATGTTAAAACTAAATTCAAGTGAAGATTCCATCTTCATGTTAACTTAGTGAGTTTAATCTTGCAATGTTATCCTATTCCCTAGAAAAACACCAAGGTGGTATTCACATCATATTCATTAATATGTATATTCTACCATAAATTGGAGTTAGAAGGCTTGTGGAGGTTTAACTCTTGGAAGCAGCTCTATTTTTGAGGTTAGTGCATTTGGTTGAAGACTCTAGTTTCTCTTCTCTTTAGAAATCAAATCTTTAATAAGGAACTTAGCAACCTATTTTTTTAACCGTTTAGCATAGAAAACCTTAATGAAAAGATTAATACAAGAGATGAATCATCATACCTCAGAACAGAATCATAAACCTAAGACTTACAAAGGGCAAAATCGATTTAGACTCATTTTTAACTGATTGTTTCTGAATATTATTTTCATCTATTGTATTTTATTTATTCTGAATATTTATCTATTACATTTCTAGAATCAGTGGTAACATTTTAAATATACAGCACTGAACGTGTATTAACATAACTATCTAATATGTCTTAACAGAATGCTATTGGAAACTTTCATACATCATATAACACAATCTTAATGTCAGCATCTTACAATGGAACTGAAGTTTCAGAGAGATGATTCAACTCTGCTAATGTCACATAGCTGATAAACCTCAGGTTAGAATTTTAAATCCAGGATTTCTAACTGCAAAAGCAGCATTTATCCAATTTTGTTATGTTTGAATTTTATAATATTACGACATACCTCTTTATATTATACTTTATTTTTATTATGCTTTAAAGATTTGCATTTTTTAATAAATTGAAGTTTTATGGCAATGCTGCACTGAGCAAATCTATCAGTGCCATTTTTCCAACAGCTTTTACTCAAATCATGTGTCTGGCACATTTGGGTAATCTTCACTTTATTTTATTTTTTATTATTATTAAATCAGCTATGGTGATCTTTGATTAGTAGTCTTAGATATTGCTATTGTAATTGTTTGGGGGCACCAGGAACCACACACATGTGTGATGGAGGGCTTAGTCAACAAATGTTTAATGGATGGTGGTGTGACCGCTATCAACCAGTGCTTTTCCTGTCCCTCTCTTATCCTTTCCAGGCTTTCTATTTTCTGAGACACAATATTATTAAAATTAGGCCTACTAATAATGCTACAATAGACCCCAAGTGTTCAAAAGCCAGGCCTCTTGTGTCAAGTATCTGAGTTGTGAATGCAAAAGAAAAGTTCTTCAATGAAATTAAAAGTGATATTCCAATGAATACATGAATAATAAAACAGTGAAACAGCTTCATTATTGATATAAAGAAAGTTTGAGTGGTCTGCATAGATCCAAGCAGCCACAACATTCCCTTATGCTAAAGCCTAATCCGGAGCAAGGCCCTAACTCTCTTCAGTTCTATGAAGGCTGAGAGGCATGGAAACTGCAGAAGGAAAAGTGTGAAACTGGCAGAGACTAGTTCATGAGTTTAAGGCAGAAAGTTGTCTCCATAACGTAAAAGTAAAAGGTGAAGCAGCAAGTGCTGATGTAGAAGCGGCAGCAAGCTATCCAGAAATCCAGTTAAGATCATTGGTGAAGGTGGTTACATTACAGAGCAGATTTTTAATGCAGATAAAACAGTCTTATATTGAAAGAAGATGCAATCTAGGACTTTCAAAGCTAGAGAGGAGAAATTAATAGATAGCTTCAAAGCTGATTCTCTTGTAAGGTGCTAATGATCTGGTTACTGTAAGTGGAAGCCAATGCTAATTTACCAATCTCAAAATCCTAAGGCTCTTAAGAATTTTGCTCACTCTACTCTGTCTGTGCTCTGGAAATGGAACAACAAAGCCTGAGTGATAGTATGTGCATTTACAGCATGGTTTACTGAATATTTCAAGCCCGTGTTTGAGAACTACTGCTTATAAAAATAAAAAGGTTCTGGCCAAGTGCAGTGGCTCATGCCTGTAATTCCAAAATGGGAGGCCAAGGTGGGTGGATCACTTGAAGTCAGGAGTTTGAGACCAGCCTGGCCAACATGGTGAAAACCCATCTCTACTAAAAGTATAAAAATTACCTGGGCGTGGTGGCATGAGCCTGTCGTTCCAGCTACTCAGGAGGCTGAGGCAGGAGAATTGCTTAAACCTGGGAGGGGAAAGTTGCAGTGAGACAAGATCGTGCCATTGTACTCCAGCCTGAGTGACAGAATGAGACTCCATCTCAAAACAAACAAGCATTCTTTTCAAAATATTACTGCTTCTTGACAATAAACCTGGTCACCCAAGAGCTCGGATAGAAATGTGCAAAGAGAATATTGTTGTTTTCATGCCTGCTAATACAACATCCATTCTGCAGCCTATGGATTGAGAAGTAATCTAAACTTTCAATTCTTCTTATTCAAGAACTACATTTCATGATACTATAGCTTCCAGAGATAGGAATTTCTCTGATGCAACTGGGCAAAATCAATTGAAAACTTTTTGGAAAGGATTGACCATTCAAAATGTCATTAAGGATATTATGATTCATGGGATGAAGTCAAAATATTAACATGAACAAGATTCTAACCCTCATGGATGACTTTAATGGGTTCAAAACTTCAATAGAGAAAGCAACTGCAAATGTGTTGGAAATAGCAAGAGAATTAGAATTAGGAGTGGAGCCTCAAGACTGAATTGCTGCAATCTCATGATACAATTTGAACAAATGAGGACTTGCTTCTCATGATTGAGCAAACAAGGTGGTTTCTGAGATGAAATCTGCTCCTGGTGAAGACACTGTGAATATTGCTGAAATGACAACAAAGGATTTAGGATATTCCATAAAGTTAGTTACTAAATCAGGCAGATCTGAGAGTATTGACTTCAATTTTGGAAAAAGTTCTACTGTGGACAAAATGATCTCAGACAGCATCATATGCTACAGAGAAATTTTTCATGAAAGGAAGAGTTCATTGATGAGGGAAACTTCATTGTTGTCTTATTTTAAGTCATTGCCACAGCCACCCCAAACTTCAGCAATCACCTTTCTGATCAGTCTGCAACCGTCAACCTGGAGGCAAAGCCCGCTACCAGCAAAAAACTAAGACTCACTGAGGGTTGAGATGAAAGTTAGCAATTTTTAGCAATCAAGTATTTTTAAATTTGTGATACATACCTTGTTTTTTTAGACATAACGTTATGTATACTTAATAGACTGAAGTATAGTGTAAACATAACTTTTATAGGCATTGGGAAATCAAACGTTTATGTGACTTGCTTTTATAAAACATTTGCTTTCTTGTGGTACTCTGGACCAAACCCACACTATCTCTGGGTTATGCATGTATAAGATTCAATTGAATATTAAAAAAAATAAAACTGGTATATTCTTCATTAATCTTGGTAATCTGTCTCAATGGCTAAAACCAATTATCCATATTTTTATTAAACTCCCCAAGGGCAGAGACCATTGCTTTTTTCTCTCTGTATATTCTCAGCATCTAATACAGTGTTCTGCATAATTAGGCATGGGTAACTGTTTAGTCAAATGGACAGAGACAATTCTTCAAACCAAATATATGACAAATTTCTGATTGTTGTCCCATCAGGCATATCTAATATGTCTACTTTTTCCAGAAATAGAAGTGCTTATTCATTCTATTATAGTTTCCTGTTTCTGTTTCATTTTAATATATCAGTTTTTTTTTTTTCTCTTTTTAAATGATCTCACCCAGGATATACTTCAGCCAAATATATTGGGCTTACTCTAAGAAATAGTAACACCAGTCATGAAATTTTTCTTGTGAGTTATAATTTCATATTTCTTTCTTTACATGTAGAGGTCAAATTAAAAATATTAATAAAGCCATAGTAACACTTGTGACAGTCTGATAAATAACTAAGAATGTTTATTCTTTGTCCTGTATTCTATGTACTATACTGTTGTATGTAGTAGAATCTATGAAATGGAAAATTAGAAAACTAAAACTCACAATAACTTTACAGAAAAAAAACTAAGGAAACAACTGACAAGGTAATCTTTAATTTTTACAAAATACATTCATTATATAAATTCTTCATAGCATTACTTTTCAGTATACTAGTAAATCACTAAGAAGCTTTTAGGACGGATGGGTCTAACATCCACCCGAAGATACCATAGATCCTGATAATTATAAAAGAATTCAGTTCATGCACAAACTGCTAAATGCAAGTGCCTTCTACTTTGAGAAAAAGGAAAATTCTTTCTGATGATATTTGAGGAGACTGGATTTTTCTACGAATTCAGATGAATTAGATACATTCTTAAAAGTAGCTTATTCACAACAATTTTATCTCACAGTTGATAACCAGATAAACATAGTTGCATCTATTTGTCTAAATCTAAATACATGTAGGAAATACATATGCTACTGGGTTGTTGACATTATCAGATAAATCATAGCATCCCAATCAAACAAAGACCAGAAATATATATGTTGGTAAAAGCTAGGCTTCCTCAAAGAGTATCTGCAAATATTTATTGCCTCTTGCTATGTGGCAGTACCTTTGAAGATCATAGAGGGATGTAGCAGAAAACTAAACAGGCAAATTTTTCTTTTCCTTATGGAGCGTACATCAAACTAAAGAGAAAGATACAATATAAAATTATGTATTTCCATATGTGATGAATTTTTCAAGGGAAAAGCATGTTGTGTAGTAAACGTGTATATAAAAAGAGCTTAAACTTGACTGGAGAGTCTCCTTTAATTTAAAGGAAAAGTAATAATAATTCAGATATAAAGTACAAGAAGTGCTGTTTCTTCAGGGGTCATCCTGAATACTGCTAGAATGAATATTTCTTTTTTGCTTGGAAGTTGTTTAAGGGTTATTGTCTCACATCCCTGACAAATGTTTAGATATCTGTTTTTAAAATAAACTGCATAATATCCCATGTTGGAGATTGTAAAAGTGACTTTCAAATCCCTCTCTTTTTTCCATAGGAAAATAAATATGAGCCTCAGCATGTTGATTCTGTACAGATTTGCAAGTGTAGACCAAAGAGTATTAACACAAATGGCAAGAAATATCTAAGAAAAGCTCATGAATGTTCATTAAGAAACATGGTCATATGGGTCTTCTCATCTTTTGAATAAATAAAGCATATGAAAAACTGATGTATTAACCATATGAGTCAACATCACTCTAACCAGAAAAACTATATATAGCCTTCACATGTACTGATTACGCAAATGAAATACTACCAAAATTTGCATGTGACTAGTATGTAGAATAAACATTTTATCAATTTTTATGTTTCAAATGACTTAATTACATTGTATTTTGAAACCAGATTAAAATATATTACCCATGATGGTATCTTTGCAAAAACAGTTGTCTTAAATTGGATTCTGAAATAGAGAGTTGTGTGTAAGCCTGTAGAGAGTGTTCTTGGAAAATACAGGAAGGTGGGACTGGGGAGGGGTGAGTCCAGCTAATTGCAATCTTGATGCTACAAAAGCATCAATTGATCCTAGAGGAGCTCTGGAGTTGTCTCAAATCTAGGGAAAGAGACCCAGCCATTATATCTCCATGTCAGCCAGGCATTGGCTCCTGAAAGGGGTAGTAATCTTGCACAATTCCCAGTGAGGAGTCTCAACTGGGAGATGTCAGCCATTTATGAGTATTCCTAGCAGCTGGAGGATGGATGCTGATCCCTGTAGAGGGGGTTTGGTGGAGTACTACATTGTTCTCTATAATTGCATGCCATTATGAAATATAAAATCTAATTTAGAGGAAATTCTGTCACTTCAAATGCAAATACATCGCACGTATCAACTTTTTTTTTAATCTTCAAAGTTCATGTCTCATTTACTTAGATTTCTACCATAAAAAGATTTGTCTAAAAATGTTAACTATTAAACACTCTCACCTATTAGTAATAAAACAACTTAGGAAATTCATATTTAAGAAATAAAACATACTAAATGGACAAAACTGATAGCATAATAACTAAAATTTAAAGGAGCAGACAATTCCATAAAGTGCTTTCACTTAATAAAATATTATTTCATTTGTTACTCAAATAAAATACAGAATTTATACAGTAATTTCCATTTTTATAATGAAGACATTGAAGCGCAAGAAAATAAAGTGACTTAACCAAGGTAAGCGAGAGGAACTTGAATAAATCGTGTATTTTGATATCAGATAACCATGGGAAGTATTAATTTCCTTTGATACGTAGTATTGAGGCAGAGGCAAGGCCAGTTGTATCAGGAGCCAAGTCTCTAAGTTTGTAGGTAGTCTGTTTCAACCTGTTGAATGTGAACACATTTTTAATGAATGCATATTCAGCTTAAATGTGCAAACCATAAAATCTAAATCTATCAATATTTTAAAAAATGCCTTAAATATCAACTAGATAATATTAAAATTTCACATTAAGATAAGTTTGATTTTTTTCAAAATCAATAAATTTTTCAGCCCCAAATTCTTAACGACAGTTATGTCCATTTAGCAGTAAGTTGATTATTATCATAGGCTTCAAAATGCTAACAACTGCTATTTGTATCTGCTAGGTAACAATGGCTGTTATAGGCATTGGAAAAACAGTGATTAAAAAAAGGAGTACCACTTTCTCTTCTCATAGAATTTATATCCTAGTGATAAAAATAGAAATAGAGAAGCTAGCTCATGTGATGATTTGAGATGGTAGAAAGGGCTTTGAAACAGGAGTTCACAAACACTGTTGTCCATTACTGGCCCGTAGCCTGTTAGGAACCAGGCCACACAGTAGGAGGTGAGCAGTGGGCAAGAGAGCATTACCACCTGAGCTCCACCTGCTGTCAGATCAGCAGCAGCATTAGATTCTCATAGGAGTGGGAACCCTATTGTGAACTGAGCATGCGAGGGATGTAGGTTGTGTGCCACTTATGAGAATCTAATGCCTGATGATCTGATGTAGAACAGTTTCATCCCCAAACCACATCCCTCACCAAAATTATCTTCCATGAAACTGGTCCCTGATGCCAAAAAGTTTGGGGATCCCTGCTTCGAAGGACAAAAAGCAACAAAATAGAGTGGGTTGAGGAAGTACTTTATTTTCCCTCTGAAAAGTAAATAGTTCAATTGGACCCAAGTGATGAGAATTGGCCAAACCATTCAGAGTTCTATGGGAAGAACACTCTAGAAAGAGGAAGCAAGTGCAACTTCTTTATATGAGGATGAGATCGATGTTATAGGAAAGTTTGACTGAATGGCTGGAACCTTCTGAATAAGAGGCTAGTGCTGGAGATGTAGTTTGGGAAGTAAATAAAGGCCAAATCAGGTTGAGTTTTGTGGACCATTTGAGAAAAAAAGAGTTTGTTTTGTATTCCAATTCCAAAGAGAAGACATTGAACTTAAGCACAGAAATAATATAATCTGATAATTCATTTTAAAATACTACTTTACTTGCTTATTGGAGACTGGATTAAGAGTGCAAAACTTTTTGATATACTGATTATGTGAAATCTAAAGTCTTTTGTCAAGGATGTATTTGATTAACATTTATTTCCTGATACATCGATCAAATTTATACCAAGCAAAATAAAATTAGCATATAAACACATAAACTTATCAGTTCTACCACAACTCAAATGAGAACAAAATTGGAGTTATGAATTTCAGATTATTGTCTCTGTCTTTATTAAATGAAAACATACTCTGTGGAACTTCTACTGGAAAACATTTCCACATTACCTATATTTTATGTACATAGAGTTTTATGAGAAATTTTATGGTATATTTGTGGCCAATATATAAACAGGGAAAAATTGTTTGCCAAAATGTATTAATAACTTTCAAATTTCACAACAAATATTATTAACAAACTGCAAAGCACCAGGACATGTGGTGAGACTCAGATATATTAAGGTTAGTAGGTTCTTGCTATTGTTTTAATTTACAGAATTCATCTATAAATTTTATATTGCAAGATTATTCTATAATAATTTATCTGTGCTTTAAATTTTTTCATTTTGTGCACTGACATTAAGTTCTATTAATTCAAAATACAGATCTATTTATTCACTTAGTATACCGTACCTACTTGAAAGATAATAGTATTTGATTAATAATTTGTAAATGAATGAATAAATGAATACAATGAAAGTGTGGCCTAATGAGGTAATGGTATTTTTCTTTAATCAACATATCTCAAAATCAGATTCCATTTATTGTATCAGTCTTGTATGCTAGGCTTTAAGTCTAGCTTGGGGAGATAGTGTCCACATAAGGAAGTTCATCCTCAGAGAAATTGGTATAACTATTCTGTTTAAACTTGATAATTTAGAATTTGCCACATAACACACCCTTCTTTGGGGAAATTTATAGTGCAATTTGGCTACAACATTTATTTTTTAATCTGTAATTACCATAACATAGCTCAGTGAGATTATTTCTTAGTTTAACATTTTTCCACTATGATATTTTTCTTTGTTTCTCATCCATTTTCATTAGATTTGTTCAATATTTTTTCTTGAAACCAATTTCAATTAATTCAAAATATTTTTCCTATGTTAAAACATTATTATTCATCAGAGCTTTAGGTCATGATATGATAAACCAACATAAGTACATTGAATTAAATACAACCTTGGTATTATGGTTATTTTACATCAATTTAAAATGTCAGATACATTTGCATTCTTTTCAGAATATTGAAAAGTATATAGAGTTTCTTATCTTTACCTTAGAGAACTCCTTTGAGGGTCATATTGAGAACACTTTTCAAAGTTGAATTTAGTAATTAATATCACACTGTACACTCTGCAGGGGTAGGGACTGCATTTTCTTGGGTTAGCAGTTTGCACACTTAGTAAAAGCCAAATTATAAATATTTTAGGCTTTGTAGGCCAAGAAACAAAGTCAAGAACATTATGGAGGTTTTTATATAACGGAAGAGAAATAGATTTTCACAATATTCTTATTGATGACACTCAAAATATAACAACAGTAATGCATGAGCATTTTTTTTTTTTGTAAGACAGGTCAACTAATGAGAATGGAGGTTTTTTTGAGATGATATTTTCATTAATTGGGGTTCAAAGTTAGTGTTCTCTATTACCAAATGATTACAAATGTTTGTTTGTAAAAAACTTCTTAGCTTGCGGATCATACAAAAACAAAGACTGAAATGGCATGAGCTGTGGTTTGCCGCCTTCTGATACATAGGAACAAGAGCAGATAGATTCAGGTAGACTAATCTCTCGTCATTACTATTGCTACATCTTGCATGTTTTTGCATGTTTTATCTTTATTATCCAGTTCAAAATATTTTGTAAATTCTGATGTGACTCTCTTTAATCCATGGAGGTTTTTATAAAGTATATTACTTATTTTTTAATTTTAGAATTAACTTATTATTCAGTGTGATTTCATTGACATGAAATAAAATAATGTTCATTAAAACTCACATCCAATTAACTTCTTCACTGTCTTCAAGATTCCTTGTTATCAATTTTAGGAAGTATGACTTCTGCTTTTTAAACTGATTTTTAAGATAAAATCAAATTCATTTTAATGAACCATGGGAGTGCAAGTATCTCTTTGATATCCAGTTTTCAATTACTTCGGTAAATACCCAGAGGTGGAATTGCTGGATCATATGATTGTTCTCCTCTTAATTTTTTGAGGACCACTCATACTGCTTTTCTTAGCAACTGCAACCTTTTACATTTTCTACAACAGCACACAAGGATCCCCGTTCCTTTACATTCTTGTCAACACTTGTTCTTTTATATTTTTTGGTAGCAGGTGTGCAGTAATATCTCATTGTGGTTTTGATTTGGATTTTCCTGATCGGTGATGTTGAGCACCTTTGTACTCTCATGTTCATTGCAACATTGCTCACGATAGCCATGATCCACTTTTTTCCAAAATTTTTCTTAATTTCACTGAAATTCATTATTTTTAAGTATGAATTTTTAAACTATAATCCCCATTTGCCTTAGTCTTATATTCTAACTTTCTTGATCATGCTAGGAAAACAACAATAAAAAGCAGTATTTGTTAGCAACAATCACCTCTCACACATAGTTCAGAGCATGCCTTTCCTAGCACATAATTATCATTTGCTAGTTTTCCATATGTTGGCATAGGACTTTGCTTACAAGTGTCACACAGGGACTCAGACTGACAGAGCAACAACTATCTGTATAATTTTTCAACAGGGCACACAGTTATTTAAATCTTATATCTCGTTTATAAAATGAAGGGTTGCAATGAGATCATTTGTAAACATTTGATTTCTGAGACATTAATTACTAAATTAATGTCATAAATTACCTGGTCTCAGTTAGCTCTTTTTAAATTCTCATTTTGTGCACTGACATTAAGTTCTCCGGATTCAAAATGCAGTGTGAAAATGGACTAATACAGAAAATTGGTACCGGAAGTGGGGCTCTCCTATGAAGATAACGGAAAGTATGGAGGCAACTTTGGAACTGGGTAACAGGCAGAGATTGGAACAATTTGGAGGGCTCAGGAGAAGACAGAAAGATGTAGGAAAGTTTGGAACTTTCTAGAGACTTGTTGAATGGTTTTGACCAAAATGCTGATCGTAATATGGAAAATGAAGTTCAGGCTGAGATGGTCTCAGATGGAGAGGAAGAACTTATTAGGAACTGCAGTAAAGGTCACTCTTGCTATGCTTTAGCAGGGAGACTGGTGGCATTGTGCCCCTGCTCTAAAGATCTGTAGAACTTTGAACGTGAGAGGCATAATTTAGGGTATCTGGTGGAAGACATTTCTAAGCAGCAAAGTGCTGAAAAGGTGTCCTGGCTGTTCATAAAATTCTATGCTCATTAGCCTTAGCAAAGGGAACCTATATTTACAAATGAGGCATAGCATAAAAGTTGGGAAATCTGCAGCCTGATTATGTGGTAGAAAAAAAAAAAAAAAAAAAAAGCATTTTCTGTGGAGAAATTCCAGCGAGCTACAGAAATTTGCATGAGTAAAGAGGAGCCAAATGTTAACAGTCAAAACAATGGAAAAAATGCCTGCAGGGCATTTCAGAGACTTCACAGCAGTCCCTCCCATCACAGGCCCAGATAACTAGGAGAGTAATATGGTTTTATGGGCCAGGCCTAGGGCCCTGATGCTCTGTGCAGCTTTGAGGCATAGTGCCTTGCAGTCCCAGTCGCTCTAGCTCCGGCCATACTAAAAGGTGCCGAGGTAAATCTCGGGCCCGTTGCTTCAGAGGGTGCAAGCCCTAAGCCTTGGTGGTTTCCACATGGTGTTGGTCCTATGGATGCACAGAAGACAAGAGTTGAGCTTTGGGATTATCCGTGTACATTTCAGAGGAGGCATGGAAACACCCAAATGTCCAGGCAGAAATCTGCTGCAGGGGCAGAGCTCTGATGGAGAACCTCTTTTAGGGTAATACAATGTGGGGTTGCCACACAGAATCTCCACTGGTGTACTGCCTAGTGGAACTGTGAGAAGAGAGCCACCCTCCTCCAGACCCCAGGATGGTAGATAGACCAACAGCTTCCCATGTTCCTGGAAAAGCTGTAGGCACTCAATGCCAGCCCATGAAAGCAGCTGCGGTGGAATACATCATGCAGAGGCATGGAAAAGAGCTGCCCGAGGCCTTGGGAGCCCACCCCTTACATCAGCGTGACCTGGATGTGATGCGAGACATCAAATCAAAGAAGATTGTTTTTGGAGCTTGAAGACTTAATAACTGCTCTGCTAGGTTTTGGACTTGCATGGGGCCTGTAGTGCCTTTGTTCTGGCTGATTTCTCCTTTTTGGAATGAGATTACTTACCCAATGCCTGTACCTCCATTGTAACTTGGAAGTAACTAACTTGCTTTTGATTTTACAGGCTCATAGGCAGAAGGGACTTGCCTTGTCTTAGATGAGACTTTGTACTTGAACTTTCGAGTTAATGCTGGAATGAGTTAAGCCTTTGGGGGACTATTGAGAAGGTATGATTTGTTTTGAAATGAGAAGGACATGAGATTTGGGAGGGTCAAAGGCAGAATTATATGGTTTGGCTTTGTGTTCCCACCCAAACCTCATGTTGAACTATAATCCCCAACTGTCAGGGACTGGAGCTATTGGGAGGTGATTGACTCATGGTGGTGGATTTTCCTCTTGTTTTCCTTGTGATAGTGAGTTAGTTCTCATGAGATCTGGTTGTTTAAATGTGTACAACAGGTGGATACCTTTGCTCTTTCTCCCTCTTTCTCCTGTTCCACCATTTATAACACATACTTAGTTCCCCTTCACCTTCCATCATGATTGTAACTTTTCTGAGGCCTCCCAGTCATAATTCCTGTTGAGCCAGTGGAACTGTGAATCAATTAAACCTCTTTCTTTATAAAATACCCAGTCTCAAATAATTCTTTATAGCAGTGTGACAACAAATTAATACATCATTCTACCACTGATGGACATTTAGGTTGATTCCATGTTTTGCTATTGTGAATAGTGCTGCAATGAAAATACATGTTCATGTGTCTTTATGACTGATTTACATTGCTCTGGGTGTATACCCAGTAAGGGGATTGCTGACTCGAATAGTAGTTCTGTCTTTAGCAATTTGAGTAGTCATCACACTGTTTTCCACAACTGTTGAACTAATTTACACTCCCAACAAGAGTGTATAAGCATTCCCTTTTCTCTGCAACCTCTTCAGCATTGGTTACTTTTTTATTTTTTAATAACAGAAGATTAAAATTGGACCCCTTCCTTTAAACGCATACAAAAACAAACTCAATACAGATTAAAGACTTAAATGTAAAACCCAAAACTATAAAACCCCTGCAAGACAACATAGGCAATACCATTCTGGACATAGGAAGTGGCAAAGATTTTGACAAAAACACCAAAAGCAACTGCAACAAAAACAAAAATGGACAATTGGGATCAGATTGAATTAAAGAGTTTCTGCACAGCAAAATAAACTATTAACAGAGTAAAAAGACAGACTATAGAATGGGAGAAAATATTTGAAACTATGCATCTGACACAGGTCTACTATCCAGCATCTGTAAGAATCTTAAACAAATTTACAAGAACAGAACTTATTTTTAACTTCTTACCAGACGTTATGTTAGCAAAGTTAAAGCATGTTCAAAAACCAAGTTGATGCTACTGTATAGAGCATACTACTGATCTGAATTTCCTTTTTCAGTTTATGGTATCACCATGCACCAAAACAAACCATTCAAGTACTATGAGTTGTATTAGGATTCATTCTCAAATGAAAAGAGTATGACCTTGCAATCGAACACACCTGGCTTCAAATAGGGCATCTCCATTTCCTTGCCATTTGACCTTGGGCAAATTAAATAACCTGAAAGAGTTTTATTTTCTATTTGTAAAATAGAAATAAATATGTGTATCACACAAGGCTATTACCAGGATTAAATGGTGTAGCATATGTAAAACACCTGACAGAGTGCTGGGCATATAAAACATATATGCTTCATAAATATACAGCAACTCGTTTTGTTTCCCTCTCATTTCAAATAGATTAACAGATCCTTTTGATCTGTGGCTGAAATATTTTATGATTCTTTTCTTTCTTTCCAGTCTTTTGGAATAATTATTATTAATTTTTTTCTCATAACACTTTTCCAGAACAGATCAATATCTCTTCCCTAGTTCTCTTTTAGTAATCTCTCTTATCCAATCCATTCTCTAAATTTCTACAAAATAGCTTTCTAAATCATAGGTCTGATTCTGGTGTTCACTTTTAGTACTTTATATTTTTCCTTTGTAAGTATGTAACTCTGTATCTTTTGGTTCTAATTTGCATAATATATTAACATAAGTGCATCGCAAGTAGTACAGGTATCCTTCTTCACCTTCTAACCTTGCATCTTTGGGGTCCATACCTTCTTAGGTACAAAAAACTCTCATTTATTAATAGTTATGTTCATAGCACATTTCAAAAATATGCAGCAAGGTATTTCTCTTTTTCTGTTGGCAAATATTTACGTGTGCTTTGACCATTCTAGTATATTTTTTTCATATATGTGTGTATAACTATATAGATACACAAAGTTTTATAGACATTAAAGTTTTATGTATATATGTGTGTGTGTGTATATATATATATACACAACTTTGTAATCGCCACCCAAAACAAGGCATAGAATAGTTCTAATATTGCAGAAGGCCACTATTAACCCATGCCCTGAGAATACAATTCTGATTTCTGTCACTATATATTTACGTTCTTGAACTGCACGGATATCAATTCACTCTTTTGGATGTAGCATCTTTTCCTAACTATTGTGTCTATAAGACTCATCTATGTTCCATACATAGTTACAGTTCTCCCACCCCATTATATAAATGAAATACTCAAGAGCAGTAAAGGGAGAATGAAATATAATTTATGTCATTTTCAAAACATATTTATCTGTTATACTCTTGAGGTACATTTTTATTATTTCCAGTTTCATGCTATTAAGAATAAAAACTTTATGAAATGAAGATTTACACTACTTTCTTTTCAGATTTTACCTAAGGGTGAAATTGCTATGTCATAAAATAGTACATGTTTAATAGATACTCTCTATACCAGCTTTTTCAAAGTGGCTACTAATCTATACACTTAGCAGAAATTTATGACAGTTTCAGGTGCTTCACAACCTCAGAAATACTTGATATTCTGGTTGCCATTCTGCTAAGTCTGTAGTGACATTACATTACATTTGCACTTTCCATTTCACTGATAACTAACATTTTAAAGTATCTTTTCATATATGATTATTAGCATTTGAATATCCCTCTTTCAAAAGTGACTTTTCAATATTTTATCCATAATTTTATTATTTTTTTTAAATTATAAGGCTTTTTATATAGTCCAGAGTGAATCATTCGTTGAATATATATTTTGCTAATATATTCACTAAATCTGTGACTTATTTTTCCCTCTTAATGTATATTTTATAAACTTATTTAGTTTTAAATTTCCATGAAGTACAAAAACAGTCATTAGGTTTTTTTTGTTATTAGTGGTGTTATACTGCTTAATGCATTAAGTTCATAAAATATTTTGTTTCCTTTTTTAAGTTTTATTGGTTTATATTTTGCATTTATTTCTATGATATGATGCATCTGGAATTAATTTCTGTATATGGTGTGATGTAGGGTCAAGATCCATGTTTTCCATATGGTTATTTAATTGAGCCACCATCATTTATTGAAAAAACAATCATTTCCCCCACTGAATTATGGAAGTGGCTTTGTCATAAATCAGGTTACTGAATACATTTGTGTCTGTTCTGAAATCTGTATTCCCTGTCATTGAAATATTTGTTTATCTTTGTGCCCATATCACAATGTATAAACTGTTATATTTTAAAAATAAGTTTCGTAACTGGTAGTGTAAATAATCCAGTTTGTACTTTTTGAGATTACCTTCCTGTTATAGACTCTAGGTCTTTTGAATTTTATCACGCATTTTGAAAACAGTTTGCCAATATATTTTTTAAATCCGCTGGAGTGATATTGGAATTTCATTAAAGTTAAAATAGAATTTTGTGACAATTGACATCTTAATAATTGAGACTTCCAATCTAAAGACATTGCTATACATTTACTTAAGTCATTTAATTTATTAGTTTTCTCTGTGGAAATTTTATGCATCTTTTGTTAAAATTATTCCTTGTTACTTGGAGATTATTGATGTGAATATAAATGGCATTGTTTTTAACTTAATATTCTTTTTTCTTTTTTTTCCTACTTACATAGGAATATAATTGATTTCTCTACATTGGTATACATAGAGCTATCTAGCTAAATTTTCTTATTAATTGCAGTAATGTATCTGATAGTTCATTCAGATATTTTTATACAATCACATGCTTTTTAAAAATAATGGCAGTTTTACTTTTCCATCACAATATTCATAATTTTTGTTACCTTTTCTTGCCTTATTGCACTGGATAGAACTCCTAAGACAATTGGTAGTCATTGCTATCTCATCTCAAACTGACATACAAAGCATTTGATTAATTATAATTTTTCTCTGGCTGTATTTTTGACACTACTTATCATATTAATGACTTTTTATTTCTTTTTAATTGATGAATGTGTCATAAATACATTTTGAGTTTTATTAAATGGTTGTTTATAGTCTATTGATAAGATTGTATTGCTTGTCTTTATTCGCTTTAATATAGTCAATACCTGCCAGGTGTGGTGGCTCATGCCTGTAATCTCATCACTTTGTGAGGCAAGCTAGGTGGATCACATGAGGTCAGGAGTTCGAGACCAGCACGGCCAACATGGTGAAACCCTGTCTTAGTAAAAATACAAAAATTAGCTGGACATGGTGCAGCATGCCTGTAATTCCAGCTCAGGAGGCTGAGGCAGGAGAATCACTTGAACCTGGGAGATGGAGGTTGCAGTGAGCTGAGATCATGCCACTGCACTCCAGCCTGGGAAACAGAGTGAGATTCCATCTCAAAATAATAATAATTAATAATAATAATATAGTTAATAATATCAATGTTAAGCCAAACTTTTCATATATCGCTAGGTATAATTTACTGATATTTTGTTCAGGAATTTTACATAATAGATATTGACATATATTTGATTTTCCTGAATGATCCTACCACGTATTGCTATCAAAATCTGAAGTCTTCATAAAAGAAATTGGGAAGATTTTTATTTGCTCCTATTCTCTAAAATAATTTTTATGTTTTGTTTTCTAATATTTGGTGGACTTTGGGTGAATTACACCTGGGAGTAGAACTTTTCTTGGAAGGTATTTTTATTATGAATTATTTTTAGACACATAAGACTCTTTAGTCCCTCTCCTTCCCTCTGTTTTTATCAATTTATTTTTTAAGAAATACTTCTGTAAGAGGAAATAAATTCTTTCCATAAGAACTTATTCCTCTTGTCTAACTAAGATTTTGTTTCCTTCACCTAAATATTAGATTTCTTAGATCAAATTATTTATTATTTATAGTATTGTATCTTCTTAGGATGTTTTATTTATTTATTTAATGGATACTGTTATGTGGCCCTTAACAATTGTTATACATTCTGAGAAATGTGTTATGTGATTTTGTCATTGTGTGAATATCATAGATTGCCATACAAAAACCTAGGGGATATAGCCTCCTACACTCCTATGTTATAGGTACAGTCTATTGCTCCTAGGCTAAAAACTTGTACAGCATGTTATTGTACTGAATACAGTAGACAATTGTAACACAATGGTAACTGTAAGTGTATCTAAACATATTTAAACATAGAAAAGGTATAGTAAAAATATGGTATTACAATTTCATGGGACCATGTTGTATATCTGGTCCATAGTTGATAGAAACATTGTTAAGCGGCCATGACTGTTCTTATTTTTTATTTATTTACTAACTTTACCAATTAATTTTGGACATGAATAATTATAACTTAATCAATTATTTTATGAGTATGGAGGCAATATTACAATAAATGTGGTCTTTTCGTCAAATAAAAATTGTTATATTTATCATGTACAACATGATTTGACATATGTATACATTATGAAATTGCTCATTTGAGCTAATTAACATAGTATTATCTCAAATAATTGAGATAATCCATTCATATCTTGGCTCTTGTGAATAGTGCTTCAATAAACATGGAAGTACAGATGTTTCCTCAAGATGCTGGTTTCATTTCCTTTGGACAAATACCCAGTAGTGTAATGGCTGGATCCTATGATAATTCTGCTTTTAATTTATAAGGAATCTGTATACTGTTTTTCATAATAGCGGAACCAAGATATATTCTCATCAGCATTGCGTGACAGTTTCCCTTTCTTCACATCCTTACCGGTATTTGTTATTTTCTATATTTTTATTATAGCCATTCTAATTAAGATAATATAGTGAAATCAGATTGTGCTTTTAATTTGCATATTTCTGATGACTAGTGATATTAATCTCCTTTGTCATATACCAGTTGGTCATTGTATGCACTCTGTAGAGAAATGCCTATTCAGACCCATTGCTCATTTTAAAATTGTGTTATGTGTATTCTTGATAATGAGTTCTTTGAGTTTCTTATGTATTTTGGATATTAAACCTTTATTGAATGTGTCATTTGTAAATATTTTCTCCCATGTGATAGGCTGTCTTTTCACTCTGCTGATTGTTTACTTTGCTGTGCAAAGGCTTTTTAGCTTGATATAATCTCATTTGCCAATTTTTGCTTTTGTTGCCTGCTTTTTGGTACCATATTCTAAAATTAGTTTCCCAAACAAATGTCATAGAGCTTTTCTTTTCCATTTTTTCTAGTAATTTTACAATTTCAACTGGGGGTTCATCCCAAATTCCCTAGGATCATTTAAAATGTTCTTAGTATCTGCAGAAACTTCTGTTTTCTATTTCTATTTTATTTTATTTAAAAAATTGACATATAATAATTGTACATATTTATGAGGTGCATAGTGATGTTTCAATACATATAATGTACAGTCATCAGATCAATGTAATTAGCATATTTATAATCTCAAATATTTATTACTTTTTTGTGTTTGAAATATCCAATGTCTTACTTTTAGCTATTTAAAACTATATAATAGATCATCGTTAACTATAGTCATTCTATATTGGTATGGAATACTAGAATTTATTCCTCCTGTCTAGCTATAGTTTCATGTCCTTTAATAAATCTCTAATTCTAATTCATTGCTAATTTTATTCATACTGGTAATTTAATTTGTATTTTCTCTTTCAAACTTTTTCTTACTTTTTCTTGGTAGAATATATTGATTTATTTTTTCATAGAAAATCCTCCGTGCTGATTTTTTCTATTGCAAGTTTTAAAAAATTATTCATTCTTGTTCCTGTATTAAATATTTTTTCATTCTTTCTTCTGTATTTAAGTTTCTATTCTCTTTATAGTCTTATTGTTTTCAAACTTTTATTATTTTCAAGCTTTTATTATTTTTAACTTTCCTCTTTTCTAGTATATATTACACATTTTCTCCAGAGAACTACCTTTGACATATTTTGACATGACGTATCTTTATTATTATTCACTTTCTACGGATTAAATTGTGTTACCCCCTCAACTCACCTCCAACGTAACGGTATTTGGAGATGAGGCCTTTGGGAGGTAATTAGATTTACATAAGACTATGAAAGTGAAGTTCTCATGATGAGAATTGTACCCTTATAAGAAAAGAAATCAATACAATGGGGAGTCTCTCTTGGCTCTAAGGCAATCACAGCTAGCTTTTTTGCTTCCTTGTCTATGCTTCTATGCTACCATCTCAAGTTTCTATGATTTAGAGGATCTTTATCAGTTTCTAGCTGAATTCCAGTGTTCTCTCTTAGTACTCTGTTTGGCATGTGATTATCTACTTATTGTTTTGGTCTTTCTTTGTGGAGGAGGCCAGTGGCTATTTTGATGACTTGCTCTAGGCAGCCACGGTTTGTGAAAGATGCTCTTGCTCCAGCCCCTGCATCCCTAGTATGGGTTACTATTTATGATAAAGAAAGGTCAACTCATAAAAAAGAACCAGCATACTAAAGGGCAGACACAGAAGCAAACTGAAACGGAGTAGAATTGAGTACTAATTAAGGCAGGGCAACAGGTAACTGGATTTCAGAATTACTCTACATCGGTGATGTATAATGTGCCTCCCATTCTCCCTATCTTTGAATGAGAGTATCTATCCCTCCCTGTATCATCACTGGGGAACAGATAACTGGTCTCTTGGATAAAACTAGCTATTGATGGAATGAATACACATAAACAAACATGCATATAGTTATATATAATACACAAATATATCTGTGTGTGTATATATACATACATAAATATATTGCATTATAAGTTTATGAAGATACTTCCAATTTTAACTCAGAACTAAATTGATTTATATAATAAATGTGAATACTATTATTTACATAATAAATGTTATACAATATACTAACATACTATGTTATATCTGTATTTCTTCCCTTGAACATTGTGAATATTGGTTTTATAGGTGGAGAGAACAATAGATTTAAAATGTCACTGTATTAGTCTTTTTGTTTTACACAGACAGCAGACTAATGACTGTTGGATCTTCTTTTTCTCTGTCTTATATATGTTAATTTCTGTCAAACATTTTATCTTTTTCTTCATTTCTTATGAATTTTAAATTGTGACTTCTTTTTTATGGGTTATTACCATTACAGCATTGTCAGTTATATTTTTTGTTCTTAGTTTCCTTCTAGTTTAATTTTCATTACTGATTTTTTCTTTTTTCCTTTATAACTGTTATAAAGTTATATTTCTTTAATTTTAATTCTTATAAAATTATAATTCTTTATAATTCTATAACATAAATTTTAAGGTATATTATCATATTTTGGGGTTTTTCTGGTTTTGGTTTATGTTATTTCTTTCTTATAGCACTATCTTAGCCTTTTTATTGGTTTTAGAAAAATAGTTTACCGTTTTAAAATCTGTTTTATTTTGTATGAGAAAATAGAAATAGCTAGTTTATTCTTTTTTAATTTTTTATTTCCATAGGTTATTGGGGAACAGGTGGTGTTTGTTTACATGAGTAAGTTCTTTAGCAGTAATTTGTGAGATTTTGGTGTAACCATCATTCTAGCTGTATACATTGCCCCCAATTTGTAGAGTTTTATCCCTCACCGTCTTCCCACGCTTTCCCCATAAGTCCCCAAAGTCCATTGTGTCATTCTTATGCCTTTGCATCCTCATAGCTTAGCTTCCACTTATGAGTGAGAATATATGATGTTTGGTTTTCCATTCCTGAGTTACTTCACTTAGAATAATAGTCTCCAATCTCATCCAGGCCACTGCAAATGGCATTAGTTCGTTCCTCTTTATGGCTGAGTAGCATTTCATCATATAAATATACCACAATTTCTTTATCCATTTGTTGATTTATGTGCTTTTGGGTGGATTCCACATATTTGCAATGCGAGCTGTGCTGCTATAAACACGTGTGTGCAAGTATCTTTTTTGTATAGTGATGTATTTTCCTCTGGGTAGATACCCAGTAGTGGGACTGCTGGATCAAATGATAGTTCTACTTTTATTTCTTTAAGATATCTCCACACTGTTGTCCATATTGGTTGTACCAGTTTACATTCCCACCAACAGTGTAGACATGTTCCCTTTTCACTGCATCCACACAAACATCTATTTTTTTTTTATTTTTTGATTATGGCCATTCTTGTAGGCGTAAGGTGGTATTGTGTTGAGGTTTTGATTTGCATTTCCCTGATCATTAATGATGTTGAGCATTTTTTTCATATGTCTTTTGGCCATTTGTATATCTTCTTTTGAGAATTGTCTATTCATGTCCTTAGCCCATTTATAATAGGATTGTTTGTTTCTTTCCTGGCAATTTGTTTGAGTTCATTGTAGATTCTGCATATTATTCCTTTGTCAGACGTATAGATTGTGAAGATTTTCTCCCACTCTGTGGGTTGCCTGTTTACTCTGCTGACTGTTCATTTAGCCATGCAAAAGCTCTTTAGTTTAATTAAGTCCCAGCTATTACTTTTTTGTTGTTGTTGTTATTGTTTGTTTGTTTGTTTGTTTGAGACAGAGTCTTGCTCTTTAGCCCAGGCTGGAGTGCAGTGGCGCGATCTCTGCTCACTGCAAGCTCCGACTCCCGGGTTCATGCCATTCTCCTGCCTCAGCCTCCTAAGTAGCTGTTACTACAGGTGCCCATCACCATGCTCGGCTAATTTTTTTGTATTTTTAGTAGAGACGGGGCTTCACCATGTTAGCCAGGATGGTCTCGATCTCCTGACCTCGTGATCCACCCTCCTTGGCCTCCTAAAGTGCTAGGATTACAGGCATGAGCCACTGACTGCCCCCAGCCAACTCTTTGTTTTTATAGCCTTTGCTTTGGGATTCTTGGTCATGAAATACTTGCCTAAGCCATTGTCTAGAAGGGTTTTCCAATGTTATCTTCTAGAATTTTTATAATTTCGGGTCTTAGATTTAAGTCCTTGATCCATCTTGAGTTGATTTTTTGTATAGGTGAGAGACGAGGATCTAGTTTTATTATCCTACATGTGGCTTGTCAATTACCCTGGCATCATTTGTTGAATAGGGCGTCCTTTCCTCACTTTATGTTTTTGTTTGCTTTATTGAAGATCAGTTGCTTTATTGAAGATCAAGAGCAATGAAGTTGTTTGCTTCATTGAAAATCAGTTTCTTTATTGAAGATCAGTAAGTATTTGGGTTTATTTCTGGGTTTTCTATTGATTTCTGGGCCTATTTTTATACCTGTACCATGCTGTTTTGGTGACTATGGCTTTATATTATAGTTTGAAGTTGGGTAATGTGATTCCTCCAGATTTGTTCTTTTTGCTTAGTCTTGCTTTGATTATGTAGGCTCTTTTTTGGTTCCATATGAATTTTAAGAATGTTTTTTCTAATTCTGTGAAGAATTGTGGTGGTATTTTGATGGAATTTGCATTGAATTTGTAGACTGCTTTTGGCAGTATGGTGATTTTCACAGTATTGATCCTACCCATCCATGAGCATGGGATGTGTTTCCATTTGTTTGTGTCATCTATGATTTCTTTTAGCAGTGTGTTTGTAGTTTCCCTTGTAGAGGTCTTTCAGCTCATTGATTAGATATATTCCTAAGGTTTTTTCTTTCTTTTTTCTTTTTTTTTTTTGCAGCTATTATAAAAGGGGTTGAGTTCTTGTTTTGATTCTCAACTTGGTTACTGTTGGTGTATGAAAGCGCTACTGATTTGTGTACACTAAATTTGTATCTGGAAACTTTGCTGAATTTTTTTTATCGGTTCTAAGAGCTTTCTGGAGGAGTCTTTAGGGTTTTCTAGGTAAACATTCATATCATCAGCAAACAGTGACAGTTTAACTCCCTCTTTACCAATTTGGATGCCCTTTATTTGTTTACCTTGTCTGATTGCTCTGACTAGGACTTCCAGTACCATGTTGAAGAAGAGTGGTGAGAGTGGGCATCCTTGTCTTGTTCCAGTTCTCAGAGGGAATGCTTTCAACTTTTCCGTATTCAATATTATGTTGGCTGTGGGTTTGTCATAGAAGGCTTTTATTACATTGAGGTATGTCCCTTGTATCCCAATTTTGCTGAGAATTTTAATTATAAAGCAATGCTAGATTTTGTCAAATACTTCTTCTGCATCTATTGAGATGGTTGTGTGATTTTTGTTATTAATTCTGTTTATGTGTTTTATCACATTTATTGACTCATGTATGTCAAACCATCCTTGCATCGTTGATATGAAACCCACTTGATCATAGTGAATTATCTTTTTGATATGTTGTTGGATTTGGTTAGTTAATATTTTCTTAAGTATTTTAGCATCTATGTTCATCAGGGATATTGGTCTGTAGTTATTATTATTATTATTATGGTTATGTTCTTTCCTGGTTTGGGTATTAGGGTGATATTTTCATAGAATAATTTAGGGAGGATTCTCTCTTTCTCTGTCTTGTGGAATAGTGTCAATAGCATTGGTACCAATTCTTTTTTGAATATCTGGTAGAATTCTGCTGAGGATCCTTCTGCTCCTGGACTTTGCTGGTACTTTTTATATTCCCATTTCAACGTAGCTGCTTCTTATTGGTTGGTCTGCTCAGGGTATCTAATTCTTCCTGTCTTAAGCTAGGAGGGTTGTATCTTTCCAGGAATTTAATCCATCTCCTCTTGTTTTTTTAGTTTATGCACATAAAGGTGTTCATAGTAGCCTTGAGTAATCTTTTGTATTTCTGTGGTGTCAATTGTAATATCTCTTGTTTCATTTCTAATTGAGCTTATTTAAATTTTCTATCTTCTTTTCTTGGTTAATCTTACTAATGGTCTATCAATTTTATGTATCTTTTCAAGGAACTAGCATTTTGTGTTTCATTTGTCTTTTGTATTGTTTTGTTTATTTCAATTTCAATTAGTTCTTTGGCTGTGGTTATTTCCTTTCTTCTGCTGGATTTGGGTTTTGCTTGCCATTGTTTCTCTTGTTCCTTCAGATGTGACCTTAGATTGTCTGTTTGTGCTCTTTCAGTCTTTTTAATGTAGGCATTTAGGGCTACCAACTTTCCTCTTAGCACCACCTTTGCTGTACCCCAGAGGTTTTGATAGGTTGTGTCACTGCTGTCGTTTAGTTCAAAAAAGTTTTTAATTTTAATCTTCATTTCATTTGTGACCCAATGATCATTCAGGAGAAAGTTATTTAATTTCCACTTATTTACATTATTCTGAAGTTTTTTTTATTTTTTATTTTTCTGAGTTGGTTTCCTGTTTTATTCCTCTGTGGTCTGAGAGAGTGCTTAATGTAATTTCAATTTTCTTAAATTTATTGAGGCTCATTCTGTGGCCTATCATATGATCTATCTTGGAGAAAGTTCCATGCACTGTCAAATAGAAAGCATATTCTGTGGTTGTTGGGTAGAATGTTCTGTAAATATCTGTTGAGTCCATTTGCTCCAGGGTGTAGTTTCAATCTATTCTTTGTTGACTTTCTGTCTTGATGACCTGTGTAGTGCTATCAGTGTAATATTGGAGTCCCTCACTATTATTGTGGTGGTGTCTATCTCATTTCTTAGGACTATTAGTAATTGCTTTATAAATTTGGGGGCTCCAGTGTTAGGTGCATATATATTTAGAATTGTGATATTTTCCTGTTGGACGAAGTATTTTATCATGATATAATATCCTGCTTTGTCTTTTTAACTACTGTTACTTTAAAGTTTGTTTTGTCTGATATAAGAAAAGCTACTGCTGCTATTCGTTGCCTGTATATTTTGGCCTTTTTTCTTTTTGGATTTTTGTTTTATAGGTCCTGTGAGATTTATGCTTTAAAGAAGTTCTGTTTAGATGTGTTTCTAGGATTTGTTTCGAGATTTAGAGCTCCATTTAGCAGTTCTTGTATTGCTGGCTTGGTAGTGAAGAATTCTCTCAGCATTTGTTTGTCTGAAAAAGACTATCTCTCCTTCATTTGTAAAGCTTCATTTTGCAGGATACAAAATTTATGGCTAATTGTTTTGTTTGAGGAGGCTGAAGATAGGGTCCCAATCTCTTTTAGCTTGTAGGGTTTCTTCTGAGAAATCTGCTGTTAATCTGACAGCTTTTTTGTTTTTGTTTTTTAATAGGTTACCTGGTGCTTTTGCCTCACAGCTCTTAGGATTATTTCCTTCATCTTAACTTTAGATAACCTGATGACAATGTGTCTAGGTGATGATCTTTTTGCAATGAATTTCCCAGGTGTTTTTTGAGCTTCCTGTATTTGGATGTCTAGGTCTCTAGCGAGGCTAGGGAAGTTTTCCTTGATAAT
This sequence comes from Trachypithecus francoisi, assembly GCF_009764315.1. Lineage (NCBI taxonomy): Eukaryota > Metazoa > Chordata > Mammalia > Primates > Cercopithecidae > Trachypithecus > Trachypithecus francoisi. The sequence goes on from NW_022681472.1 coordinate 33,018,459, forward strand.
TTCCCAAATATGTTTTTCAAATTTTTAGATTTCTCTTCTTCTTCAGAAACACTGATTATTCTTAGGTTTGGTCACTTAACATAATCCCAGGCTTCTTGGAGGCTTTGTTCATATTTTCTTATTCTTTTTTCTTTGCCTTTGTTTAATTGGGTTAATTTAAAAACCTTGTCTTTGAGGTCTGAATTTCATTCTTCTGCTTGATCAATTCTATTGCTGAGACTTTCGAGAGTATTTTACATTTTTTTAAGTTCATCCATTATTTCCTGAAGTTTTGATTGTTTTATTTATGTTACCTCCTTCACTGAAGATTTCTCCCTTCACTTCTTGTATCATTATTTTTTAAATTTCCTTAAATTGGGCTTCACCTTTCTCTGTTGCCTCCTTGATTAGCTTAATAATTAACCTTCTAAATTATTTCTCTGGTTAATCAGGGATTTCTTTTAGGTTTTTACCCATTGCTGGTGAGCTAGTGTGATGTTTTGGAGATGTTAAAGAACTTTGTTTTGTCACATTACCAGAGTTAGGTTTCTGGTTCCTTCTCATTTGGATAGGCTCTGTCAGAGGGAAGGTTGAAGGTTCAAGGCTGTTGTTCAGATTCTTTTGTCCCATGAGGTGTTCCCTTGATGTAGTACTGAAGATAGGGCCCCAATCCCGTTTCCTAGGGATGTGGCTTCCTGAGAACCAAGCTGTAGTGATTGTTACCTCTCTTCTGGATGTAACCACCCAGCAAATCTATCAGGCCTCAGGCTGGCACTGGGGGTTGTCTGCACAGTCCTATGATGTGAACCATCTGCGGTCTCTCAGTCATGGATACCAGCACAGTATTCAGTGTGTCTCCCGGGTCCTGCAGAAGCAATCCACTTCCTTCAGAGGATCTGTGGGGTCCCTCAGTTTTCCTAATGTAATCCTGCAGTCGTTCTGAAGCAAAAGTTCTAAAATCTGTTTTAAAAGCATGTTCTTCTGATGTGCTTTTGTTGTCCATGGGGATACAATTTTTGTTCTTGTTCTCTTTTATCTTATAATAACTTTGAGATTTAACCATTATGCATTTATTTGGCTCATTTTTAATAAAAGTAAGTGTTCCTAAACTTTTAAAATTTGATGGAGTTCAGTATGAACTTCACAGTTATCTTTCCTCTCTTCTTGTTTTTATATTGCTTAAATATATATTGACTTGATTTCTTAAATCTTATCTCTCTCTGAACTCTCCTCCTTTAATTTTTGTTTCTTAATGTTCCCTATTGGTCTATCTTGCTCAGTTTTTTAACAGTTGTATGAAAGTATAAGTGACATACAATAAACAACATAGAGTTAAATTGTATAAACGTGTACATTTTGACTTATATATATATATATATATACCTGTGAAACCATCATTGAATCAAGAGTTTCCTTATGATCTTTCATAATTCCTACCTGATGTTTCTTCCCATGCTTTCAACCTTGCCTCTACATCCGCTAATCTGCTTCATGTCACTAGAGATTAATGTGAATTTTTTTGAATTTTATATAAATAAAATCATAGAGTATGTACTTTTCTGTGTGGCTTATTTTTTCCACATAACCTTTTGAGATTTATTTACATTATATCATGCATCACTGATTCATTCTGTATTATTGTGGATTAGTGTGGAATTAAAATACCAGATTCTTTATCCATTCATCTGTTAATGGCCCCTTAGGTGTAGTTTTGGGCTGTTATAATAGAGATGTTCTGAACATTTGAGCACAAGTCTTTGCATAGTTGATAGTTTCATTTATCTTGGGTAAATAACTAGGCACAGAATAATTGATTCGTATGGCAGGTGTATATTTAACGTAAATAAAAACCTGCCAAACTCTTTCGCAAAGTGGTTGTACCACTTTTACAATAACATCAGTAGTAGATGAGTGTTCTGTTTCTTTCACATGTGCAACAGTATTTGGTATTAGGTAACTTTATAATTTTAGGTATTCTAATGTATGTGGTAGTAATTGTGTTTTTATTTTGCAATTCCCTACTGACTAGTGGTAAGAATATTTGTATGTACTTACTAATCATCAGTATCTAATTTATGGTAAAATGCATATTGAATTATTTTGTCTAATTTTATTGGGTTTGTATATTTATTACTGAACTGTCAAGAGTTTACATGTTCTGGATACAAATCCTTTATATAAGGCATGCTGTGCAAATATTTTTTCCTGCTGTGTGTCATGTCTTTTTATCTTGATACTAATGTCTTTTGAGAGCAGAACATCTTAATTTTGATAAACTCCAGTATACTACTTTTTTCTTTTGTGCCTTACGCTTCTGGAAAACCAAATTCATAAAAAAATTTTTCTACGTGTTTCATAAATTTCATCTTTTTATTTTAAATAATTTTTGTATATAGTGTGAGAGGTTTCTTTTACTTAATAGACAACCACTTGTTCCAGCATCATGTTAAAGATAATTTTAATGTTAAAGAAATTTTAATTTTCTCCATTGAATTGTCCTTGCAATTTTCTCAAAACCAATTGACCATACACACACACACACACACACACACACACATATATGTTCATGTCCATTGATCCATTGTCTATGTCTTTAGTCCAATATTATAATGTTTCTATTGCTACAATTTTGGAATTCTTTATGTTTGTCTTTAGTCCAATATTACAATGTTTTCATTACTGCAGTTTTATAATTCTTTGCATTTTATTTTGACATATAATAATTGTTCATATTTATAGGATAATATTTTAATACATGTACACATTGCATTATGATTAAATCAGGGTAATTAGCTGATGTATCACCTAAAACATTTACATTTTTTTATGATGAAAGCATAAAAACCCTCTTTGTTTTTAATATAGCTATTTTAAAATGTAATTATATTGTTAACTATAGTTATTCTACTGTAAAATATAACACTGAACTGATTCCTCTAATCTATCTGTAATTGTGTTTCTGTTGACCAATTTACCCTCCTGCCCTCTTCTCCTCTAACCTTCTGAACTCCTGGTAACTATCATTCTACTCTCTCCTTCCACGAGATCAGATTTTTAAAATTATACAAATGAGTGAGATCATGCAATATTTGTCTTTCTGTGTCTGACATTTCATTTAACATAATTTTCTCCAGTTTCATACATGTGGCAAATGACAGAATTTCATTCTGTTTTCTGACTGAGTAGTATTCCATTCTTTCTTTTTGTGTATGTGTGTGTGCGTGTGTGTGTCTGTGTGTGTAATTTTCTGTATTAATCACTTTAGTACTAGTGATGCAATAAACATGAGAATGCAGATATCTCTTGAACATACTGATTTATTTCCTTTGGGTATTTCCTTTGGATAAATACCTGGCAATAGGATTTCTGGATCCTACAGTGGTTTCATTTTTGATTATTTTAGAAACATCCACACCCCTTTCTTAATGCCTGTTCTAATGTACATTTTCATCGAGTGCATATCTTTCTATATATCCTTACAGACATTTGTTATTTTTTGTCTTTTTGATAATAGTAATTTTAACAGATTAGGTGATATCTCACTTTGGGTTTAATTTGCATTTCCCTGATTATTGATGGTATTGAACGTATTTTCCTACATCTGTTGGCCATTTGTATGTCAACTTTTCAGAAATGTCTATTCAGATATTTTCCTTTAATTGGGTTGTTTATTTACTATTGAGTTGCTTGAGTTCTTTATACGTTCTGGATATTGACCATTTTCAGATGCATAGTTAGCAAATACTTTCACTCATACTGTATATTATCTGTTTATTGAACGTTTCCTTTGCTGTGTACAGAAGCTTTTTAGTTTGGTGTAATCCTATTTGTCTATTTTTGCTTTTGTTTTTTGTGATTCTGAGGTCTTATTAAAAAAAATTCTTGCCCAGTCTAATTTCATGAAACACTTCCCCTTTGTAGTCTCCTAGTAGTTTCATAGTTCTGGGTCTTATATTTAAGTCTTAAATCATTGACTTTTGTGTAAAATGAGAAAAAGGGATCTAGTTTTATTCTCCTACATGTAAATATCCAGTTTGCTCAGCCTTGTTTATATGAGAGACTGTCCTTTCCCCCATGTATGTTTATGGCACCTTTGTGAAAATTCAGTTGACTGTAAATGCATAGATTTTTTTCTAGCTTCTCTATTCTCTTCTACTGGTCTGCATGTCTGTTTTTATGCCAGTGACATGCAGTTTTGGTTGCTATAGCTTTTTCACATATTTTGACATCAAGTAGTGTGATTCCTCCACCTTTATTCTTTATTCTCAAAACTGCTTTGGCAATCTGGAACCTTTGTATTTCCATATGAATTTTAAGAGTTTTTTTTTTTTCTATTATTTTCAAATGTTAAACTAAACTTGCACTACTGGAGTAAATCCAACTTAGTATTAATGTGCAGTCACTTTATACAAATAAGTTGCCAACATTTTGTTAGAAGTTTTTGTGTCAAATTTCATGGGGAACAGTGGTCTGTGGTTTTCTGTATTTGTAATATTATCAGTTTCGTATCTGGTTAATGCTGGCCTCAAAAATATAAATTATGAAGTATTTCTCCTTCAGTTTTTCTGGAAAGGTTTTGTAGAATTGATATAGTTTCATTTTTAATTAAGTACATTTTATTAAGGAAGCCACTTATAAGGTCCTTTGTTGGTTTGTTTGACAAATGTTTCAACAATTTCATTTAATAGATACATATAAGGCTGTATAGGTTATCTATATTTTCTTGAAGGAACTTTGGTAGTGCATGTCTTTCAACAAATTTTCTTATTTCTTCTAAATTTTTGAATTTATTGACACAACATTTTCTATACTAATTTCTTATTTTCATTTAAGTATCTGTAGACGCTCCACATGTATCACTTTTAAGATTCGTGGTCGGGTAATTTATCTTTTCTCTATTTTTCTTATCAGTCTGGCTAGAGGTTTGTTAATTTGATTGATCTCAAATAATTGTATTTCATTTTTATTGATTTTTCTCTCTTGTTTTTACTTTCTAGTTTGTTGATGTCTGTTCTGCTTTTATTATCTTCTTTCTTCCAATTATTTACACCTGCACTTACTCTTCTTTTTCTAGTTCTTAAGATGGAAAATGAGGTAACTGATCTGAGAACATTTTTTTTCTAACATAGCTATTTGGTGCTATAAATCTCCCTCTAAATTTGGCTATAATAGTATTCCCCAAATTTTGACATGTGTTTGCACTTTTCCTGAGGACAAAATGCTTTTAAATTTTTATGCTTCTTTCTTGAATGAATGGAATGAAGAGAGAATGAAATAAAAAATATTTATATATTTAGAAATAAATTTATGTAAGTATACACCTATGGTATATATATGTATGTACATACACCCACCTATATATTTAGCAAGGTATATATACACCTACATAAATATATATATGTATACCTATATATACACACCATAAATATATATATCTCCATATAGGTAGGTGTATATATATGCAGATGTGTGTATGTATATAGGTAGATATATATGTACATAGGTAGATATATGTAGATATGTATACATACCTACATTATCTACCTACATAACTACATACATACCTATATATTTATGCCTATCATATATATGTACACACACCTACATAAATGGATACATATATATGCCTTCATAAATACACACACACACACTCCTACATAAATGGATATATTGGATATATAGGTACGTATACAGAATTATGGTACATATTTATGGTAAATATATGTATGTATATATACACATTTATGTGTGTGTGTATATGTATAAACTGTTATTTCAATTTTGAATCAAAATGAAGCAATTCACCAATTATTTTATTTTGACTCAAAACTAAAATAACAGTTCATATAAAAATTGTTAGCAGCTGCAAAGAAACCACTTGACAAATAATGCTTCTCTCATCAAATTTAATAATTTTTAAATTAACCTAGAATTCAATGTATTCATCATGCTGGCATAATGTTTTCAATTACATATACACTGTGGGATGGTTAAATCCAGGTATATTAACAAATGGATTACCTCTCATAATTAGCATTTTTGTAGTGAGAATACAGTATTCATTCTCTTAACATTTCTCAAGAACTCAATATATCATCATTAACTTTAGTCACCATGGTCTACAATCTGTCTCTTGAACTTATTCCTCCTATGAAGGTATAATCGTGTGTCCTTTGACCAATGCTCCTGAATAGCACTAGATATTTATAGGAGTTTCTATTTTAATTCTAGAAATGCTGGACTTCTCTCCTAGCTCTCTGTTCCAGAGTGGCTAAATAATAACAGCAAAATTTCAGTTGAAAACTCTTTGCCAAAAATCTGTGTATTCTTGGTGGGCAGAGATGTGTTCATCTTTGATTTCCACTATACCTATTTCAGTACCTTTAACTCTATTTTTGAAGTTAGTTAGGATTGTGAAGTTGTTAAACAATTATTTTTGGAAATAATAAAAATATCTTAAAAGGCATTTAATATGTGCGGATTATTGGGTTAAATTATTTGACAATATTATTTTATTTAGTCTACACAGTGACATTATTGTGTCAGTTTATCCTTATTTTCAGATGAGAAATATGAAATTTAATTAACTCATCCTATTTCACAAGAACTTGTAAATTTTGAGGTTAGTACCATAGTTAAGCAGGATAGATTCAGAGCTTGCACACCAATGCTGTGTTTTACTCTCTCCCGAAAACACAACACACTGTTTATTTCGTTCATTTGAAATCAAATCATGAATTACATATCTAAGTTTTTGCTATATGCTAGGAATTAAATTAGAAAATATATCAGTGGGAGAGAATGCATATTTGAGTTAGAAGTTGCTTTTAGGCCCAAAGTGGATTTCCACCTCAGCATGCACTTTCTGTTCTCTTCCCAGTAACTGTAAACAAGTTGTTTCTTGCTTCCTGCTGTTATTAACTCATCCTTTCAGCATGGCTGAATGTCTACTTGGTTTACAGTGTATGTCTTCCTCTCTTTTGTTTTCTTGTGTGCCATGCCTCTTCTCTGTGCTCCAGTTCCCCCATTCCGATAGCCCCAGCAAAAAGCCCTCATCTCCTTCTAGTTACCATGACCATGAACTTATTTATGGCCAGATATAGTGCTGTGCCTGCCAAACGACTCCTTCAGAAAATGAGCTTGATTCACTCCCAAAGAAGATGGATGTGGAGAAATAGGAACACTTTTACACTGTTGGTGGGATTGTAAACTAGTTCAACCATTATGGAAAACAGTATGGCAATTCCTCAAGGATCTAGAACTAAATGTACCATATGACCCAGCCATCCCACTACTGGGTATATACCCAAAGGATTATAAATTATTCTACTACAAAGACACATGCACACGTATGTTTATTGCGGCACTATTCACAATAGCAAGGACTTGGAATTAACCCAAATGTCCGTCTGTGACAGACTGGATTAAGAAAATGAGGCACATATACACCATGGAATACTATGCAGCCATAAAAAAGGATGAGTTTGCGTCCTTTGTAGGGACATGGATGCAGCTGGAAACCATCATTCTTAGCAAGCTATCACAAGAACAGAAAACCAAACACCGCATGTTCTTACTCGTAGGTGGGAACTGAACAATGAGATCACTTGGACTCGGGAAGGGGAATATCACACACTGGGGCCTATCATGGGGAGGGGGGAGGAGGGAGGGATTGCATTGGGAGTTATACATGATATAAATGATGAATTGATGAGTGCTGACGAGTTGATGGGTGCAGCACACCAACATGGCATAAGTATACATATGTAACAAACCTGCACGTTATGCACATGTACCCTAGAACTTAAAGTATAATAAAAAAAAAAAAAAGAAAATCTAGCCAAAAATTCTGTCACTTCCACTCTTTCCCAATTTGCAGATAGCACTGAGATTTTACAGCTCATTCAGGATGGACTAGAGACAGCAGTCAAAAGAGGCAAAAGACAGCCTCTCAAAAGAGACAAATGACCTGCTGTTTAAAAGGGCACGCACGCAGACAGTGGCAACCCAGCGTCTGAACCTATGGCTCTTTGTTCAACTTGAACAGATTAACAGTAAGTCATAAAATATATGATTTTATATTATTTTGTACTGCACATACTAGAAACTAATAGTTTACTTATCTGTCCAAATGTACATTATACATAAGGACTGTCTAAAAAACAGAGACCCAAGTAAACATAAAAAGATATGCCATATTTTCACAATTCAAAGATTATCTTTTTTAATATTTTAATATTTTTGAGGCTTACTGTAGTCAATATGTTTACTACTATTGCATTTTAGTTTATTTGTTTTTTCTTAAAGAAGTAAATTAAGTGTGCCTGTCCAGAAAATAAGTGTCTATGAATTTGTCTGGATATTTACCTTTGTAACATAATAGACTGAAGACTTATTATCCAACTTATACTCTTAGTACATATTAAAACCATTTTCTATTGACAGTCTTTGGTTATAGCAAAACACAAATAAGTTTAGAATAATAATCATTCTCTTATCTTTTCTCAAATGGTAAATACCTTTGCTTTTAAAATGGCTTATTTACAGTAACACCATATAACATTAATTGTGTTAATGGTCTTTCTGTTTTAACTAATTGTAATAATGACATTTTGAGTAAAAATGATATATTTTATTACAATCATTTAAAATGTTATATGAAGCTATGTTTATTTGAGCAAAATATTGATTTTTTTTTGCATGTATATTTCATTGACACAGGTAAAGTAGGTTTAAATTGGACATAAATTACTCGGAACATTTTAATTCAGTTTTTCATTCAAAGATTTGGAGACTTCCTTTTAGCCTTTAACATGGAAATGTAAAGATTCTTAGGATAACTGGGTCAGTTACACATGATGTTATGAGGAATTTGACTCGTTTATACTTGTTTAACTTACCTCACTCTTCCTAAATAGGGCCTTATCTCAGAGCTTTGTCACTTTCACAAAAAACTTCCTTCATCGACTCTGAAAATTATATTTAGGCTTAATTCTGCAACTACATAAACTCATCCTGTAGTGGTAGGCCCTAAATTGTGGGTTCTTAAATTTGGTTCACGTGATTTTATTTGCTTTGTTTTTAGTAGTTGTTACGAAATTGACAATAGAGAACAAGTTAGTATGCACTTGCATTCTCTTTTCCATATGCTAGCTTTCTGTTGATGTTTACAGACTTTAGCCTGATAAATTAAAAGTAAAAAACCATTTCTGTAGTAAACGTGTTAGAAAGTTATGGCTTATATTTCCTTATAAGTGAAAATAGAAAGTTTCCATGCTGAAAAATTGCCATGAATCAGATATTGCAAATTTGTAGTTTCTCCCTATTAAGCGAGCCAGAAATCAAATATACATGAACATTATATATAGTCTCACTATCTATTTCAAAGAGTGAAGAATAAAGAATAATCATCCTGAAAGGTATGTTAGAAAATGCATGATATATCTCATATAATCTGGCTTAAATTTCAAGATGGCCAGGAATATTAATATTTTAAAACTAAATTTATAATGCTTTCCATGTAGTTAATGTTTAAAAATCTACTATGCCAAGGACTTACATAATATATTAAACCACATTGTTTCATGTGTTGATGTAATGTTACATACTAATGGTTTTTTTTTTTTGTAAAGTTTTAGTTGTTTCTCTAATGACATTTTAAGCACTTAATGTAATATTTTCCTAAACGACTACTCGTCTCCATTTTCTCATTTTAGTATTTCAGGAAGTCACAGGAACAAAATTTGAGTATTATTACAAGGAAACTCTGTTTAGATGACTTTTTAACTGATAATATTGTGTATAGCACCAAAAACAAATACCGGAAAAAAGTTGTACACATGACGCTATTTTCATTGTTACATAATATTAATAATGTCCAGCCTGGGCTATAGGGCAAGACTCAATATAAAAAAAAGTCAAAATATTTTAGGCATTGTTTTTGGGTCTTTAAATCACAGACTATGAGAAGATTATATTGTCTTAGTCTCCAGACTATTAACAGTGCCTAACAAACACTCAGCATATGTTAGAGGAAGGTTGCCCAAATCAATTTGTTTGCCAAGCCCCATCAGTATAGATATTGCAATCAGGTCTTCAGCATATATATATATATATATATATATATGTGTGTGTGTGTGTGGTGTGTGTGTGTGTGTGTGTGTGTATATATGTGTGTGTGTATATATATGTATATATATATATATTTTTTAAATTTAAAACCTATAGAGCACTATGAAACTATTAAATTATAACAGTATGAAACATAAACAAAAAGAAATGGAAAAATGAAGATAAAATCAACATCAATGAACTAGGTTTTGCTGACTTTGCTTAGTAGATGACTATGCTAGATTAATAAGACCAGTCAGGTCTTCCTGCACACATGTCATCTAAATCCCCACTTAGCCCAGTGACAGATCTTCCAGAAAACTGTAAATAAATAAATACAATTCCCTTTGCACTTCAAAAACCAGTCATTCTATTTCATTCTATTTCTGCGTGTCTGGAAATTCTATGAGGACTCAGAGTTTCCTCTCACTCACAATATTTTACCTTCATTACCTCAACATACTTCTCTAAATCTTGGTACCCATTCCACACAAAAGGGATCTAATAATTAACCAACTATATAATATTATATTCCAAGCAAGGCACTGTTAATAATTAATAAGTACACTAGAATAACAGGCATAACAATACTTTTTTATTGGGAAAATAATGTCTTATTTTTATCCCAGCAATAATGGTTATTATGAGGTATAAATAAAATAACCACCCTCTCAACTGCATATCACCTAATAGCCTTTGTTTATGCAAAAGTTACCTTTACATAATTGCTTAAAGTTCCTACTAATTAGTATAGCACTGTATCTCACTAAAGTTCCTACTAATTAGTATAGCACCATCTTTATCTCACTCAAATATTTCTCAATAGAAACATTTGGTTTTGTCATTTTATAAATATTTTCATCTTTCTGAACTTTTTAGAAAAATAATTTATTTTTAATTGACATGATTATATATATTTGTTACGTACAACAAAGTTCTGATACACAATTGCATCACATACTTATCATTTTGTGGTAAGAACAGTCAAAATCCATGGTGTTAGTAATCTTGAAGAATACAAGACATTGGAATTGACTATATTCGCCCTTTTTTACAATAGATCCCTTGAACTTAAAATCTTTCACATAATAACAGAAAACATTTTGAAAATAATTGAATTAAATAGGCCTTTTAATTCCTTGGGTTTTTGAAAAGTGCTAAACAAGAATTTGTGCAGAGGAGAACTGTGGAACATTAAAACAAAAAATCTCAAAAACACACCACAATAAAATTGCTAGTAGGGACCAGTTTAGTGAATAATTGCAAGGGAAACAATTCAGTGCTTGAGAAAATAAAGTTTTTTGTTTTTTTTTTTTTACTAAGTCAATTAAATGACACTATAGAAACAAAAGGACTACTTTGTTTTTTCACTTTTATTTATGCTTCAGTTATAACAGCGCTACATATAATTTCATTAGGCCACGTTAATAGTATCTGACACTCTTTAGTGCATAATCCTTGTACTTTGTAATGTTAACTGCATAACTTCTTGGGATGAGACGTATATCAGGTCAGAAGACAAGACTTGGTTGTATTGAACCCACTAAACTGAAATTAATGGGTTTTGAGTTATCAAGTATTAGAATATATTTAATTTAATTAATTTAAGTTTAAATTGAGTTCATTTCTCAGCAAAATTTTTAAGAGTATAGTTAATTAGCTAAGGTCCAAATTTGCCAGTTGATTCTAATTTGATGAGGGATTTCTTCCAGGTTCTTAATTGCTATATTTGCCTTTTGAAAATTATAAATTCAAAGTCTGAAGAAAGCCGCTAGCCAGTTGAATAAATGCTTTACAGAGAAAACATATATTAATGAGAAATATTATTGGAACTGTGTGTGTTATTTTTTAAAAAATAAAAATTGTGTGTGATAACAGAACTGTAGTTATGTTTTTCAGATATCACTGGAAGTTCAGTAGGAAAAAGTCTCTGCTTATTGAAAATTAAGACATTCTATTGAATAAAAGTGTTACAAATTCGGAACATAATTCTTTATCAGAATGGGAAATTTATTTATTTATTTATTTATTTTGAGGCGGAGTCTCGCTCTGTCGCCCGGACTGGAGTGCAGTGGCCGGATCTCAGCTCACTGCAAGCTCCGCCTCCTGGGTTTACGCCATTCTCCTGCCTCAGCCTCCCGAGTAGCTGGGACTACAGGCGCCCGCCACCTCGCCCGGCTAGTTTTTTGTATTTTTTAGTAGAGACGGGGTTTCACCATGTTAGCCAGGATGGTCTCGATCTCCTGACCTCGTGATCCGCCCGTCTCGGCCTCCCAAAGTGCTGGGATTACAGGCTTGAGCCACCGCGCCCGGCCCAGAATGGGAAATTTAAAGGATACCTTTTCATTTCAATTCATAAAATGCAACTACTATCAAAAATATCTTGCCTATGTAAATGTTCTTCCTGAAAGATATACGGCAGAAAGCCATTTTAAACAGTCTCTGCTGACATTTAGGGAAAATAGTGCTCTACTAAATAAAGTAGTACATCTAGCTGTTTCAGTGTATTGTCTAAATTATCATAGTAAAACTAGAAAACTTTACAATTCTTTCCGTGAAAATAAATATGTATCTTTACATTTACATTTATCCAGAAATCCTGTTCATATTTCTATGGGGAAATTTTGGATGAAGAACAATTTCCTTGTTTGGATTATGTGAATTTGAAGTGAACTATGATGAATTTATTAATTACAAGCAATTTCTCAAGAAAATAAATCTTAAAATGAAGTATTGCCTTGTTCTGATATATTCATTATTATTAAAATGTTAGGTTTGGAGCCATGGCTCACGCCTGTAATCCCAGCTCTTTGGGAGGCTGTGGCGGGTGGATCACTTGAGTCAGGAGTTCAAGACCATTCTTGCCCACATGGCGAAACTCCATCTCTATTAAAAAAAAATAACAAAAGTTAGTCAGGCATGGTGGTGTGTGCCTGTAGTCCCAGCTGCTTAGGAGGCTGAGGCAGAGAATTTCTTGAACCTGGGAGGCAGAGGTTTCAGTGAGTTGAGGTCCTGTCACTGCACTTGAGCCTGGGTGACAGAGAGATTCCATCTCAAAAAAAAAAAAAAAAAAAAAATTAGAGTAACAGACCTGATGCCAAAGGCATCTAAGTTATTAAAGATTGGAGAATTTGAAATTATTGTTCAAATGCAATGAGCTTGTGTAAATTATTAGGTTCAAAGTTAAATAATTTTGTATTTAAGTGTCATTATTTTATTTGTAAATACTTTCAAAACCCTTCTAATATAAATCTATATATTATAGTGGTTGCTATTCTGAAATTTTAGTGAATTTTCCCCTGGTATATAATTTGCAATAATAATCTAAAAATACATTAATTGGCTCCTTAGCTATTTAAATTAAGATATGAAATATAGTATATTATAATGATTAAGATATTTAATTCTTAATTCGGACAATCTTTTTTTTCCAGACAATCTTAAAATCTAATTCCAACAATTTAGTATCTGTGTAAACTGAGGCAAGTTTCTTAACCTTTCTGAATTTAAGTTTCTTTGTCAGTAAAATGGGGCTAATGATAATACTCAACCCAAATTGTTGCTTTGAGAATTTAAAGAAAAAAAAATGTACACTTAGCCTAGTGTCTGACATAAACAATTCTCATTATCTTTATGATGTTCAATTTCTTTCTTTCTTCTTTTTTTTTTTTTTCTTCCTTTAGATGGAATCTCACACTGTCACCCAGGCTGGAGAGCACTGGCGCAGTCTCGGCTCACTGCAACCTCTGTCTCCTGGGTTCAAATGATTCTCCTGCCTCAGCCATGATGCTCAATTTCTAATACTGTAAGTGGTGTTCTAGGTTCTTCTTTCATTCCTTTCTTGCTTTCTGGTAGGATTTCACCTTTGCTATAATCAGATGTTTTTTATTCTGATACATCTCTAAGCAGTCAGCTGTCCTGTGATTGCTTAAATTTGCGTTGACAACAACTAGTCTTTTTGGTTCATGGGGTGAAGAGCTATGAGGAGACACATTTAGACGTAATGGCAAGGACCATGCCTTTCTTAGAGATCCTGAACTTTGAGCTGGATACAGTGACTGAACGAGAATTGAGGTTCTGTGTCTCAGGAAGAGGCTGGTTGCATTCTTTACACGGGAGGAATTCGAGACATTTCTGATACTTGGTGGCCAAAAAAGAGGAATGTGGCAGAGAATGATGACTTGTTTACTATACTCATTGCCCTTTCTGTCTCATAGCCTCTCTTACAGATGGGGATGGCCATGGACAGAATTTTGGCCTATTCAATCTGGGTTAAGTCATTCTTAGGCCGGACACTTCCAAGTCTGACCCATAAATAATCTCTCTCTCTTCCCACACACTGACTGAACCTGTGAGTCCAGTGGGTATTAGAATCACTATTTGGAATGAAGTAGGTCAGCAAGTCACCATACACAAAGAGTCTTCCAGAAGAACTGTCTAATCTGGAACACATAGGTTGGGTGACTTTATTGTGTTAATCACTGACATCTTGGGGTTGTTTATTACAGCATTGTGACTAATACACATTCCAAATAGGGCAACATTTACTCTGTGGTCTATCAAATGAAAATAATTATTCAAAAGGTATATAAATAACATGTGTAGAAGCAGAATATATAGTGTAAGACAGAGGGAGTAGCAAGTATAGTAGGCAAGAAGGGAGAAACAGAAAGAGATAGAGAATGGGGGAGAGAGAGAGAGAGAGAGGGAGAGAGAGGGAGAGAGAGAGACAGAGATATGACCTATTTCAGCAACTGCAATAAGCAGTCTCTCTATACCTGTATTAAACTCTTTCCTACTTTCCTCTTATTTACTGGAATCCAACCACAATTAGCACTCTCAGTTCCCCAAAGATACCAATCTGTTTTCTGTTGCAGGACCTTCTCAAATGTTGTCTCTCCTGCCAGAAATCTCTTCTCTTGAATGTTTGACTAACTCCTATTTACCATATGTATCTTAGAAAAAATATTTTCTGAAAATACAATAAAATTAGACCCTTGTTCTTAACTTTTTTCATAGTATCTTATTATTTTCTTAAGTCATCACAATTTGTATTAATTAAATAATATGTATATTAAATTTTAATATATCTGTCTACCACACATTAAACTGATGAAGGTTTATTTATCATTGAAAAATACTTGGAACATAACATATACAGAAATATTTAGTGAATGGATTTATATAACATGAAAATAGAAAGTAAATACGGGAGAGTTTTTATAACTTGTTTGTTAGCACTTTATCTTGTGGACAATTGAGTGTTCTGAGTGGTTTTAAGCCATGGGTTGATATAATCCAATTTGCCTTTCAGAAAGATTACTTCATTTGGAAAAGGATTGAGCAAGGTAGAGTAGTGTGGTGTTAGGCAAGTGTAGGGACAATTGTCTCTGTAATTTATGAGATAGATAAAGATAGTATGAATCAAAGAAGTATGAGTGAGACTCAAAAGCAAAGCATGGGACTGAAAGATGCTATGAATGCCAGCCAAATGGAGAAGACAGTATAAGGTACTGATGAAACAAGTGTTTGGGAGAAACGCCCAACATTATTCTTGGTTACTTATAAGCTACGTAAATTTCATCAAATAGCTTAAATTTTCTGTAGTCTCAGTTTTGTCATCCAAATAAATACGTGTTTTCTTTGTCAGTTTTCAAACTTTTATGCCAGCAGTCAATGAATGAATAAAATTATCAGCAATACTATAGCTTCTTTGATTGAATCAATGAGTGGGGGAGTTCAAAGCCTCAAACCCCTAAAGTTCTGCTCTTGTCACTTTTCCTGAGAGCTCACATTGATATCTGAGGAATTTTTGGGATTTGAGGGCCAAAATGTAAAAATAATTGTACTCCTGGAGATCTACATTTGGATGACATGGATATATCTCAAATTGAACTCTTAATCATATTTCAAATCAGTTTTTCTCTAAGACTGTGCTTTTTCAGTTATCCTATTAATTTTTTTATGCTTCATTGATCCACTATTTACTAATTGCTCTTAAATCTGCTATCTCCTTCTCATATATTTTGTGTATGGTCTAGCCATCACCATTAAGATGGCCCACTAGGCTGTCATACTTAGTAAGCCCCAAATTAAACTCCACATATAATCTCCATCTGCAAACCTTTTCCCCATCTTATATTCCCTCACTTGAATGATTTCCATTAACAACTCTCCAGCTCCCTCTTTGAAAAACTCAGGAAAGTCCTAGACTCCTTTATCTCTTTTTATATCTCTTTTATTTATATTTAAGTGGTAAGACCAAACTTTATTCTCACAAAAATATCTAGATAGTAGTTATAATGATTCAACTAATCAATTAAGTAATCTTTAATGCTGCAAAAATATATTAAACCAATCAAGTAAAATAATTAATAAGAAGATAGGAAGACAAGAAGTTTCTTGTAAATACATTTTAAAGACTAACAAAAGAACAAGAAAAATCAATCAATCAATAAGACCAAAGATAAAAGAAAGCCTGAGAGAACGTTAATCTACAAAAGTGTGGAGAAGAGAGAGCAGTCAATTCTGTAAAATATTGCAGACAATGAAGCAGACAAGGACTGAAAGGGAAACACTAATTTAGTAACAAAGAGGAAGTAGAATTTACTAGTGAGAGAAGTTGCTGGAGTCCTGGGCATAGAACTCGATTTCACTGGGTTGAAAGGCAAGCAGGAGGTGAGAAATGATAGGCATCGATACCTCTCAGGAGTCTTGGCCACAGAAGTGAGGGTAGCAAGTCACAGTATTTCCGAGCCTCACTTTTCTCATCTGTTCAATTATTGTGATAAATACCTTGTGTTCTGCACAGAGATTTTTGTAGGTTGGGAGCAAAGTGTGGGTGGCACTAGACATTTTTCAAATCACTCTTAAATCCTTGAAAATAAGTAAAATTTCTATGTGAAGTAACCAACACCGGATAATTGTCAGTTACTTATGTTATAATATCTATTTTATATTTTAAAAACAGCGGTCTCCTTGAAGCTAGGGTATCTCTTATTCATTTTTGCATCTCCAGTCCCTAACATAGTACCCAGTACATAGTAATAGCATAATAAATATTGCTTTGTGTCCCCCAAACTGAATTTTGGCATGTAACTTAAATTCTATGCAAATAAGGGTAAGTGGCTTTAATTCCAAAAAAGATACAGAATAAACAGAAAAATAAAAAAATAATAGAAGACATAAAAGTGGATGCCATTCAAAAAACAATCCAGCATGTCTTTTCCTTTTTTCTCCTTTCCACAGATAGAGAGAGGCTTAGTAGTTTACTAAACTCAAAACTAGTATATGATCTGTCTAGTTTTTAGCTAATTAACATTTACTTTGTGTAAAGGTATCTACAGGAAGACACTGTTAGACAGTTTCCTCAGTCTACAAACCAGTGATTACATCTAATGAACAAAATACAGTGGTAGTTGTTTAAAGAAATATTCTAAAAACCCAGAATGATATTAGCACACTACTTGCTATATGCAGAATGAGATTAAAAACTCAGAACTAACCCGCTTCTGTGTAACAGCTCTAATAGAATAGAGTATAAAAAGTAATCAAATTTGGAACATATGCAAAATCCTTAGAGTTCACTGGTTTCAGACATAATAATACATGACAAGTTATATTAATGAGAGATTAAGTATTGTGTAGTTGGATTCTTTAAATTATCCTTTGCCTAATTTAGTTTATGTTTGAGTTCCATTCCCCTGCTCATATAATTTCCCTTGTGCTATGTGGAACAGAATGGCCCAGGTAGATAGTATTTTATCCATCAGTAATATCACATTAATCCAAATGAAACCCATTTTATCCCTAGGGTAGTGAGTCAAGTTTAAGGGACCATTGTGCATTGCTCAAATTAAGAGAAATAAAGAAGAGAGGGACCATGGTACATAAAATTTGCTGAAGTCTTAAATGTTGACGGAAACAAAATACAAAATAATATTATTTTGAATCTGCACCAACAGACCTGGCATGGCTCCTCAGTTCACAAATGGAACTTAGATTTTTGCAATAGTCTGCACAGATTTTGTATTAAAATTGCACTTCAACATTTATAGAGAAGCATATGGAATCAGAACAATCCCCCCCAAAAATAGATGAAAGACATGTTTAGGCATAAAATGATGGGACACGTGTTCTACAAAGTTTAACAGAAAGTATGTGATTAACTTTTCACCAAGACAATGGAATTTCAGTTTATATCTTTTATAAAAAGAGTCCAAAATATTCTAAGTATTTGTATTCAGTAACAGCTACTGGTGATACTATACTTCAGTTGTCTTTGGCCATTTCTCTGTCCCTTTCTCATGATTCCGGATACTAATAGTCCATAATTCTACTCCTCTTTGGAAGAACTGCCCTCCTTCAAATGGAGTCACTTTTCATATATTTGTAGAGAACTGGATGTGTCTGAGTTTTCATCTCTCCACTCAAGCTCACTTGCCTGAAGATGGGACAATGGACAATGCTTAGGGATAATTTGCATTTCACAGATTCCTTGTAAGATTAGGTTACAAGCAATGATTGGCCTGAAGTCACTTTCTTGCTTGTTTTTCTTTCTCTTTCTTTATTCTGATTCTCCTTATTTCTTACCAGTTTCTCCTGAAAACATTTCCTTAATTCGTAACTTTCATACAAATTATCTCAAACCCATTTCTAGGGAATCCAACATGAGGAAGATAATGTGCAAAAACACTTCTGCACAATAATTAGTTTATTTTAGAGTTGTCTAATAAATAATCTGTTTGCTGAAAGAAAATGTCTATATTCAGTGAATTCATTCAAAATACATTTATTGTATCTATGTGCCATATTTTCTTTATCCATTCATCTGTCGATGAACACTTAGGTTGCTTCCAAATCTTACCTATTAAGAACAGAGCTGCAACAAACCTGGAGGTTCAGATATCTCTTTGATTTATCGAATCCCTTTCTTTTGACTATAACCAATAATAACTTAATTGTACAATTTAAAATAACTAAGAGTGTAATTATATCGTTTGTAACACAAAGGATGAATGGTTGAGGTAATGAATACCCTATTCTCTGTGATGTGATTTTTTTTCACATTGCTTGCTTATATCAAAACATCTCATGTACCTCAAAAATATATATACATACTAAGAGTGTATATACCCAGAACTAACCTGCTTCTATGAAACAGCTCTAATACAATAGCATATAAAAAGTAATCAAATTTGGAATATATACAAAATCCTTAGCATTCGCTGGTTTCAGATATAATAATATAACCCAGGTTATATTAATTGGAGATTAAGTATTGTATATTTGGAATCTTTAAATTACCCTTTATCTAATTTATTTTATATTTGAGTTTCACTTTGCTGCTCATATAATTTCTCGTGTGCTGTGTGGTACAGAATGGCCCAGGTAGATAGTGTTTTATTCATCAGAGATATCCCATTAATCCAACTGAGACCCATTATATCCTTAGGGTAGTGAGCCATGTTTAAGGGACCATTGTGCATTGCTTGAACAGGCATGCAACATGAAAAAAAAAATCACAACATAAAAAATAAAACCACAAACATAAAAAAAAGATTTATTGAGAAGCTATTGGGTGTCAAGCATTGGAGTAGGAACTCTGAACACAGAAGAGACAAAGTCTTCTCCCTACCTTCATGGAGCCTATAGTCTACTAGTAGACACAAATATTAAATGTACAATATACTTAATTCGAGATGTGAATATTTTTGTGAAGGGAAAGTAAAGGATGCATGAAAACAAAGATAGGGGAGGAACTGTATTAGGCAGTCAGAGAAATCATACACAAAGAAATGATATTTAAGCTGAATTTTGAAGATGAACAGGTGAAAACCAGCTAAGTAGTGTGGGAGCATTTCCTCATAGGAGGGAGAAGTTCAGGGGAAAGGCCCAGAGGCAGGAAAAAAGGTCAGCTTGGCTGGAGTATAATGAGCACTGCTGAGTAACTTAGAATAAGGAAACCTAGAATAATCACCCAGAAAAGCTGGGAAGGTGAGCAAGTGCCAAATCATACATGTCCTTGTAGGTCACAGTAACTAACAGTTTCTACTTTATACTAAAAACCATTAGAAGAATTAAAGAGTTTGAGGAAGGAGAAAAAACACACACATTATATTTGCATTTTAACTGATTGCTTCAAGTTCCAGTTAAGTCTGGAGAGGGGCAAGATCAGGAGGTGATTTTAGTAGGTCTACGTACAGTCCAGGTGAATAATGATAGGGGTCTTGGATGATGGGTGGCAGTAGAGGTGGACATAAGTAAACAGTTGAATTAAAAATATGTGAAAAGAGAACCAAGTGAATAATTAGAGGTGGAGCAGAAAGGAGGGAGCGGTGTCAAGATAACAGTCTCATTTCTGTCATAAACCCCTGGGTATAAAATCATGTTATGGAGATGTGGACCACAGAAAGGAAAGTAGGTTTGGAGGTGAAGTTTTCAATGATTTATCCTCATTATGTCAAATATATAATACAAATACAGATATGTGCCACTCAGCCATATGCAACCATATGGATATGTCTAAAAAATGCATTGTTAGGTTATTTTTGTCTTGTGAGAACATCATAGAATGGACTTACATAAACCTAGATGGTGTGGCCTACTACACAGCTAGGCTAGATGCTATTGCTCCTAGGCTACAAACCTGTATAGGATATTATTGTATTGAATAATGAAGGCAATTGTAACACAATGGTAAACATTTATGTATCTAAACATATCTAAGTATGGAAAAGGTACAGTAAAAATACGGTACTGTTATCTCATGGGATGACCATTGTATATTCAGTCTGTCTTTGACTGAAATGTTATGCCACACGTGACTCTATTATCAGGGAGAAGAACAGATTATATTTAATCTGTG